>NW_008757796.1:0-856 GCF_000715545.1 Opisthorchis viverrini | reverse complement strand
ATGGGCTGTCAAAGAGTTTTCAGCAGCCTCATGAGTAGCGTGTTACGTCTATATAAGATGACTGCAGTTGAAATTGCTTCATCGAAGATTGGGCTTCCTGTTATTGCTGGAGGTTCCCTTGTCTAATCTATCGGACATTTTCATACACCGACACTGGAAACTTGTTGATGTGTTTGTGCGTTTTAGGAAGCGACCAAATCGTGCTCGTGGGGTCTAGCTTGTGCTGTGTAGCAACATTAAATTCACTGCCTGTCAATGTCATGTTGTGTGTCAAAAATTTTTGAGTAAAATCAACAGTGAGGCATTTTAATTAACTAATTGGGGGCAAATCAAATTAATAACGTCGGAAAATCTGTTGAGTAACCCCCCCCCCCAACACACACACACACACCTGAGTAAAGTTTGGCAGAATTTTAATTTAAAATAATAAGGTGTGAATCAGGCAGCCCGGTACCAAGAAAAATAACAACCAAGTTCTCATTAGCTAAAAGATGGTACACCTGTAGAATAAAAAGAAACCATTATTTTAATCACAAACTGAAAACACCTTAAAAGTTTAGACAACCCAATCAAGTTACTTGACCGATTTCGGTTGTCGACATTTCAAAATATTGAGACGGCCTTCGGTAAGTTTTCACAACAACTGCAAAAAACCGAGACATTGATCTACGATAAGTCAGATTCCCGGTACGAAATTGACGAGGACGTGGTGGGTGTGTGCTCAAATGGAGAAATTCTCTGTGTCTGCTTTCATTATCTTAAAACGTTGGGGGTGGTTTCGACTAATACGCTTATCTAGTTTTCACGAGAGATCCAAAGGAATCTCGCGTTTATGATATACTTCAACTGAATGTGC
>NW_008757795.1:0-856 GCF_000715545.1 Opisthorchis viverrini | reverse complement strand
TGACACATCCGTTTCTGCAACCAGGACTCTAATAATTTAGTTGGCGACCACGTTCTACTTAAAAAGAGCTACGTCGACACAACCCGGCTGCATGTGAAGAAACCTATTTGTATGGTAATGTAAATTTGTTAGATCACTGACATGTCAAGTGAGTTTGCACAGTCAAAATCCCATTAATGTTATACAGGTATCAATTTCATTCTCTCGGCCACCAATTTCGAGACACAACTTCATCAAGTTTGATGGCGTACAAACTGTAACCACTCGGTTTGAGACCAATAATTGCTTTTTATGGTGAGGATACTTTCGATTTGGAGGCTTCAGTGAGATTTCAGATGTCCAAAAACACCTTCCATCTTATATGTGATGACCTCTAGTGTATCCAACACTCAAGTGAAAGGAGGGGTGGAGTTGCAAGCAGAAGGGGAGCATTAACACGAGGAGCAACCACCGAACATTTCGAGATAGGTATTTCATAAACTCGGTATCTGGATCCATTTGCCATCGGTTGATTGTTGCTTCAGGCAATGGGTCTGTTTCGGATGATCACTTTTGTCAGAGAAGGTTTGATAGCACTGTTTGCTGTGCATTCGATCCCGAGCTAGATTTCTGCACTCATCCTTGTCATGCATACAGCGAAGCAACTAACTAGTCACCTTAAGCTGTTTTTTGGCAGTGTCCCTCCTAAAATCGTTGCACCACTTCATTCAGCCTGAGCGGGCAGAGACATGGGCGGTAACCCGTTAGGTGTTGTGCATGCACACATATGCACCTTTTGAGGGTGTAGAGAATAGGTGGTGTAGCATTTGCTTTAGTGTAGAGTGATGTTAGGATGAAAAGTTCAAAAGAAAATAGA
>NW_008757794.1:0-856 GCF_000715545.1 Opisthorchis viverrini | reverse complement strand
AGTAGATTCGCGCGTTAACTACTGAGCTATGTTGAGCTCCCGGGCATGGTTACTACTATGCCGTGCGGCTAGTGTTTCTACGGTTTGGGGAAATTCCCTTGGTTCTTATCTGTCGATTTGGAGGAAAGTATGGTTTCCTTCGCTTTTGCTTCTGGTTGTTTCCACTAATTTGTTTTAGTTTGGCATTTGTCGTCGTTTTTTCGTTCACCCAATAGCTCTTCGCCCATGAGGTCGTGAGCGATTAGACCAGAAGACTTACGGTCCGCTGTTCGCAGGTGTCCTTTGATACCGAGGGCGTCACCCGCCGCTTCTTAGGGACTCCTACCACGTATCTTGTCGCACTCCGTTTCGTTGGACTTCGTGCTCCTTTCTCAGATTGAGTCAAATACCTACCCGCTTTTACTTAGTCATTCCGTCAGTTTCGAATATCTCGAATTTCCGGTCCTTTTGCGTACTCAATTTACCAGAGCTAACGGAGCTTCAAACGTTCTTTTAACTGTAGGCCTACAAATGGACAACCTACTATTGACATAATCCATGCACTTCTACCTCTGTGGTGTAGCGATCCTTCAATTTGACCACAGTTACAGCACTGACAAAGACGCCACACATGTGCCCATCCGAACCATCGCTGTGACTACCTTGAACCTCTCTAATCAGTGGGCGATGTTAGTGAATCACTAAGCGGACGAGGTTTCAGCTTAATTTGATGCTAACATCAGAAACTAAGCCAGCATTGACAGTAAACCCACCGGGATCCTCCAAGGGAGAGCGCAATAATGGCCATAGACGAGGAATCGGTTTGGCGTTTTTATGGTAGAAGCAGCAGTATGTAAAAAAACCGTTCAGCTGTAGC
>NW_008757793.1:0-856 GCF_000715545.1 Opisthorchis viverrini | reverse complement strand
CCTGTGAATGTGACTGGAATGTAAGTAGGTTTGTACCGATTTCGAAGCAACTTTAAGCTACCTGACAGTACATGGTACTTCGTTCTTTCTACCAGCGCATCAGAAAGAACAAAGAACAACCAGATTCTCAAGTATCTTGGCTGACGATGTAACTCACGGTTGTTCTATCTGAATAAAATATCAGCAGAGCGCACGAAAAAGTGTGAACAGGCGGACAGTCGAGTTGTGCATTATTGGTGTATTGTCACAATGTACTAGTGAAGCACTCCCGTTGGGTAGAAACTAGTAAAATTTTGCGACATTTGAAGCTTTGGAGTTTACATTGCTGCAATTCATCTGAAATCCGACCATTTCGTCTGGCTAACTGACTGACATGCCATCGTTATTCACCATCAAAAACGTGTCAGCACCGCACAGTTGGGTGAGCGCGGACCCTGAACCTCCCGTCAACAGCTACTCAATGTGTGTAGACAACTTGCCAAGCTAACCTAACAGATCGACAATCTCTAAGATAGTTCGCAAAGCTCAGTTCTCCTAAAACAGACCAAAATTTGTCAGTCAGACGGAAGCAAGGTGAAAGCTCAAAAATTCTAACCAACTGACTGACCAAAGCCTACATTCCATCCTGCAATTTCGCAATTATTCCATGTCCAAAATATCACAACCTGGTCCTTGTACTGAAGCTTACCTCCATTGTAGAATCAGTCAGGAGTCCAATTTTCACTATCGACCTGTCAGAAAATGATGAAAACTACAAGCCAACGGTTTCAAAAGGTGTGACCCGAATTTAGGCAACTTATGTCGTTTGCTTTTGTTATGGAGCCAGTTGCACTATGGCTGTTGCCATCTGCGCTTA
>NW_008757792.1:0-857 GCF_000715545.1 Opisthorchis viverrini | reverse complement strand
CCACCATCTATTAGTTTTTCGTAAAAGTACTTGGTTAAGTCATTCACGAAGGCTTTTGGATCCTTTTCTGCGAATTGGCCGAAACAGCTTCTGCTTAGTCCTAACCACACTGGCCATCTGCTCTTTTCTGGATTTCTAGTTCAGCCATGACTGTGCCTACACACAGATCACGTTTGAGCTGTCGTTCGATCAGTCGTCTAACTGAACCCTTGGTGATAGATAGATCGTCTTGCGTCATTGTGACTACTCTGAGATCCAGGGACTCGGAAACACCACAAGCGAACTTCCAGGCGTCGCCTATAGCCGCCGTCATGTCAACCCAGTTACCCAAACTACTCCGAGATATAACCTATTGCAATGCACTGTACAGTGAACTTTCATAATTTATGGCTCACCAGGCTCTTCAACTAACCAATCAGAGACTGATTCCTGGATTTACCAGGAAAATCTGCACTGAATGAGGGTGTGATGTAAATCCGAAATGACCAATAATCGAGGACTCAACTGCCCCCTTTGGCAGACTGATTGCGATCTTGTTAGTTTGTTTCTAAGGTTGGTCAGTGGTAGGGGAAGCTAGGTGGTACATTCGGTGCTGCTGTGAGATAATTGGTTATCAGAACAGTGTTCCAACTGACATTCACCACTATGTTTTGCTTTCACACTGAACTGCTGAACTGAGACGTCCCACCTGCTCACTGAAATCTCATGCTAATATAGTGATATTCCAGCTCCTTTGGTGGAAGAGGATGGTCCGTTCTCGGTGAAGGTATCTCTCAATGAATAGCAGCTAAAGTCCGTTGTTGCATAAATGAACGCGACAAACAAGTGTTTCGGCTAGTTTGTATCACACACACACA
>NW_008757791.1:0-857 GCF_000715545.1 Opisthorchis viverrini | reverse complement strand
TTCTATAAACTGTTGAGCCATGGTTTCAGAACAGAGTGGAAATCAGACGGTAGATTTGCGCGATGCGCCTACCTGATGGACCTCAAGGAATGCTGGACCAGTCGTGTACTGATGAATAGCCTTCGGCAAACTTGTGAGTAGTTTGCTTTAAGAAAATGGGTGGTGTAGAATACTTTGACGTATTCAGGAAAGCCCACTTGAGTGACGCGCGAAATCACAAGCCAGAAATTGTGGATTCTTGAGATGTATCAAAAGATGCGGTACCAAATGTATAAAATACCTAATAAAAGGGTACAAACCTCAAATTATGGGGGTTTCCGTGTAAACTGTTGCATGAAGTAGTGCAAGTCCGAAGGAAACCCAGAGAAGATGGTTAATCGATCTTAGTTTGCGACACATGCCTGGGTACAACACATGGTGACGCGCAAAGGATGGTTGACCGAATTGGTTCGACAAGTCAAGTGTTAAAATTTCGATTAGAAATGCATGTCAAGACTATGAGGTAGACGCAGTAAACAGCAGCAGACAGGGGAAGAATTTGACCGGGGAAAGGAAGTACAGGTTGATTGTTTGCCTAACCTTTTGCTCTTGAGACAAAGAAAAGATCAATTAAGCTGTCGATGGATCTTCAGCAACCTTATGAGTAGTACATTACAGAGATTACTAATTTGTTTGGCTTTCAAGACAGAAGGAGAACTAATCAGCCGACTAAGTGAGTGTTAGGTGTCGGCGAAGCGGTTCTATTTGTAACGATGAGTGTCAAGACCAACAAGGAAGGCAAACTACTAAGATCCAACTCAAGTCTACTTCACGTGGTGAAAAAAAGTATATAGAAGTGTTATATGTATGTTTTTATA
>NW_008757790.1:430-857 GCF_000715545.1 Opisthorchis viverrini | reverse complement strand
TACCCATCACCTCATGTCTAGAGTTAGCAGTTCGTGAACCTATGAGTGAATATCACTTGGGATTGCCAAAAACTAGTCCCTCCTGTGCTCAGTGCGGACCAACCTTCGACGTTCACTACTCCTGTCAAGCAGTTTTATTTCAGTCAGTGCAACTTGCTTATGGAGACAGATGTGATTATATTTCAGGTCGAAGGCCTTGGAGAAGCTAAGGCACATTTGATAAACCTTGAATTGATATATATGATTCACACAAATCCCGTAAACATATCCTTTGGTAGGCTATAGTAATTCTAATTACTTACGTTTTTATGCGTAAGCGAGATGTCTACCTGGGTCTTCATCATGAACAGAAGGGAAAATTTGAGCTGGTCACTGGTAGGTTCCTGACTTTTATCCCCTGTGCCTTTGACTGGGCCGCATTGTCGCT
>NW_008757790.1:0-349 GCF_000715545.1 Opisthorchis viverrini | reverse complement strand
CTAAGTAAGGGTAGTCCATTATTGTGTTGTTGTGCATTTCAAAGTCGCGTTTATTGTGAGAATTATTTTTGGTGAGCAACCGCCAAAGGGGCGGAGGTGATGTGTCTACGATGACTATGCGTTTCAAGACAATCAGAGACCGTCCATTTGGCAGGGTTTTTCACGGACGTGACCAAACAGTGGAACAGTGGGATTGTAGCCGCGTCATCAGTTATTTGTGCACTGTCCTCGCCGGTCAAGGGAGCGATCTGTCTCCCCCTTCTAAAACCGTATAACCCATACGTCCATTTGAATAATTTAGTAGAAGGGCAGTGGCTGCAGCCTGTCTCTCTTTCATTTCTTTGATTTC
>NW_008757789.1:0-857 GCF_000715545.1 Opisthorchis viverrini | reverse complement strand
GGCACTGCCTGTTGGGCTGAGCTTTAGCAAAGCTTTGTATGGACGACAGCAATCGAATAATTTGGAATCAGCGTTTTGTTTGCAGCACACCTAAGGGGACGTTTACTTTTTTCACATTCAAGGAGATGCCAAACTACGCTTTTTTCTACTGGCTTTTAGTGATGCATAAGTGGGGTAAAAATCTTCAGTTCTTATGTTATTTTCCCAACCGGGACAAAACTAGATATTCTTTAATTACATGGATGCCATCAGATTCAGTATATTATTAATATTGTCGACTTCCACTGAATCTCTTAAAATTTAGGGATTGTAGCATGCATTCTAATAAGCGTTTGATCACAGTTTTCTGAAGATAGCTGGTATCATTACATATACTCACAGTATTTCTAAACTATCCTGCGTTCCACTCGGTTCATCCTATAGAGTGAAATTGACCACTTTGATTCCCCCCAGGGTAGTTATCAAGTTGTGCTTCGCAAAAGACCTTTATTAGGTTGTTAAAATGTGAAGAAAAATCAACCGGTTATCCTGACCTGGAATTTGTAGCTGAAGCAAAGTTCACTACAACGTTTAACCTGTCACTAAGGCTCAAAGGCATACCAAGTGCAAGAACCAAGCGTGCTGTGAACTCAGATTGTCTCAGCGGCTACTATTATCCCTCCACTCGGCTGAGTCCTCAACTCTAACCTCCTAGCTTATTAAGACAAGCGAATGACCTTTGTATTTCCATCCGTTACTTAGGTTTAGGTAAAATATCAACTACTAGAAATTTAGTTGAGAAACGTGAACAAGTCAGTTTGCCGGTGTTGTTTGATGCGAGTGCTGGTGATCCACCAAATGAAGCATACTCAACGATT
>NW_008757788.1:0-857 GCF_000715545.1 Opisthorchis viverrini | reverse complement strand
ATAAAGGCTTGTTTTGACATTATACCTCAGGAATATTCTGGAATTAATATCCGTAACAGAATCTTCTACAACTTTATAACCACTGGACACTCCTGTCAGCTTTACGCTGAAGTTACGTCAATTAAACAAAGGCCTATAAAAACCATTCAACTCGACGAATACATCCTTGCGTTTCCTGTGAGATGTGGGAGATTGCTGTTAGTCGATATTTCCTCAATCTGTTGTAATACAGAGAAGTCAAAACAGACGGTCTGCTAAGCTTCGTGCATATTTTCATGATGGATCTGGCTGGACTGCCACAATGATCTTTTGTTATTCTTTCCAGTGAATCTATTACTACAGTCTTATTTACCCTGGCCCAAGTGAAATTAAAAACAAAGTACGACGTACAATAATCACAGATTAACTTGGAATCTTGGAAGTCAATAAACTGGCTCATAAAAACATTTGAATGACTTCAGCACATTTTAAATCAATACTCTTAAAATTACGGAGAACTCTGGGAGCCTTCAACCAGGTTTCACCTTCTTTGGGCAGAGTACACGAGTTCCCCAAACTTAAGTTCTATTAAACCCATTTTGGACTCAGCGCATCAAATTTTTCATGTTTGCTTAGTTGAATCAAAAGAATGAATTCTGCCAGGATCCAGATGAAGTTCTCGTTAAAACCAGTGTGGTGTGCAGATGAGTGTATTTTCTGGGCTATATCGTTTGATTTCGTTTGTTTCACAGTGCACAACGTGCTTGGGGAGACAGCCCCGCGCGAGTAGATTTGGAAACGTCTTTTAATAATATTTTCAGAATCTGAGGCTCAACGTTTTGATATATGCAGACTGATAATTAGTTATATGCAAACTA
>NW_008757787.1:0-857 GCF_000715545.1 Opisthorchis viverrini | reverse complement strand
ATCGACGAATTTTCGGCAACCTTATGAGTTCCTTGGGTCCCGTCCCGCTCTCCCGTCCGGGGGTCTGGTCACTGCTAGCCGGTCACAACTCCCATCTCATTCACCAACATTCAGTTGCATACGTGCATGCCGCAATTACGAATAACTTAGTTTGAAGTATCCACGCACTCAGTCATTTTGTTCGTCCACCAGATTATCAGTGAAGGAGCCAAAGGCTATATTTGCGGTGTGCGGAGACTCGGAATAACACTCTTGGTGGCTAGGCTGACGCGTGCGGATGAGAATTCGGTATAACGCTGTTGTGAATAGCTGAAGCCTTCCATCACGACGGACAACTGCACGTATTATATGACACAAGCCACAAGGTTGTTGTTTTACTAAGCTCATTGCTCCCAGCCGCACTTGTACATGGAAACCAAGGCCAGTGCGAGACTATCAGTCCAAACAACCTATAATCCTAGATTGCAAACCCTGGTGACTCACGCGTCTACGGGACTTTGCATCCAACACGCCCATTCCAGCGGCCTGTCCGTCGTCTTCTGAATGTGAACTAGAATCAGTCACCTTCATATGTAACATCATGCGTATCACCGTTTTGATTGCTAGTATATACTTAGATGGGAAATCAGCCCAATCCCCAGTCTGTCTGAAAAACTGCTTGCCTGAGCTATCTGTCATATAAATCAACTGGTGTGTCACTCTGTGTGGAATCAAATGCCCCTAGTGCCATATGGAGATAGAACCAAAATAAATGAAGATTCAAATAGGGAGATGGGGGAGGGGAAACTGTCAGCAAGCAAACTGGTTCTCCCTCGGTTAGTTAACCACATACAACGCAATGTGAGACGTGAAAAAAA
>NW_008757786.1:0-858 GCF_000715545.1 Opisthorchis viverrini | reverse complement strand
TGCATTCAAAGAAACGATCCGTGGCACATTGAGGCTCACATGTGACACCCGGTGTGTCCGACTCTCGGACGTCGTCCTCCTGGTGATACCGCACCATCTGACATGCGAAATCCTAAGCAGACCGACCAAGACGCTTCCTTAGAGCATATTCTCCATACATTCCAAGGGGGAATCAGCTGCGTTTCTGAAAACTGAAAACCAAACGCAACCAGCGTAATCGAGATTACGACCACATTGTTATCTAGTCGCTACAAACTAAGAACCTCAATGATTAAACAGCTGATTCAGAAAGTCACATCCCTCAGCTCCCGATCCAGGGCTTCCTCACCCAAACACGTCTTTGTGGCGTTCATTAATCGACTTTCATAAGAACCCGTATGGTCTAAATGATACCCAAACTCTGTATGTAGTTTTTTATTCAAGTCAAGCCACTACAGTTGGGGTTCCATGAAACATTCATTTTATCGATCGAACACCAACAGTGCAGACTGAACTAATTGTCCTATATACCAGTGGACTCCGCGCGCAAACAGAACGTCTCAGCCGTGACTTGCTGGCCTGCTCAGTTTGGACGTAATGATAACGACGAGCGTTTGCGTGCGAAAACTGGAGTTCATCAGCAACATCTTCTCTCCTCATTTTTGTTTCTTCTCTCCTGTGACCAAGTCATCGGAAGCACGCGAATATGGGTTTTGAAATCGGTAGGCTTAGGTTATGCGGAACAATTGTTCGGTTATATAACGAATAGGATGTCAAGGGGGTTCCACGTGTCAGCGTGGGCCTTATACCTTCAAAGTGCAAGATCCTCCTCCTAGTATCCTACCATCATGTGGCTTTTTAAGATAGCAGAATGAGAAA
>NW_008757785.1:0-858 GCF_000715545.1 Opisthorchis viverrini | reverse complement strand
ATAACACTCCATCCTGTCCCGTCAAAGTCACGAAATAAATTTGCATGTGAACGGAAATTCCCTAAACTGCTTTCCTGTCAGGCTAGAAACGCAGACCAGACAGCAGTTGAGCACACTTTTACTGAGCGTTCTTCGATTTCCCATATTGAATACAAGCTATAGGGACACCCGGTCTGTGCCTAAAGCATTAGTTATAAAGTCCTTTGAACTGAACCAGTGTGGCTGA
Source organism: Opisthorchis viverrini (assembly GCF_000715545.1). Taxonomy (NCBI): domain Eukaryota; kingdom Metazoa; phylum Platyhelminthes; class Trematoda; order Opisthorchiida; family Opisthorchiidae; genus Opisthorchis; species Opisthorchis viverrini. The sequence continues at coordinate 632 of NW_008757785.1, read as the reverse complement.
AAATAGATTTTGAACATTCTGGCTCTGTAGAGATAAACGGGAATAATCAAATATCACGTTTCATTGGATACAGCAGACAGTTCCCGGTGAAGAATAGGAGGGCCAGTTTTTAAATAAAACTGGTGTTTCACTCATCAACTTATTGGAATTAATTGCATGGTTGGGGAACATGGTCTTTTAGAGAAAAGGTCCATCTCCACAATATAACGATCCTAGGAGATGGTGTCAGAAAGGACTGAAAGAAAAGCTTGATGTAAAACTCGTACTCGTATGGCGAGAAGTTCCCAGGGAATCCATTGACAGTGATCACCTTAACTCAAGACTTCAAACTTAGACTTCAAACTTAGGTTTGAACAAACTCGTGGCTAAAAAAGGCAGACAGCCGTAAGAAAAATTTGGATACAATTAGGATGGCCAAGAAATCGCAATCAAATGAAACATACACCGAAAAATTGACATGTAGTTCAGGAAATGTCATTAGAAATGCTGCCTGGTTCCATGGCAACAGGTAACTAAAACCGAGGCAAAGAGTAACCTCTCTTGGTAATGTGACGAAATATTGGTGGGTCGCGTGTGCGTGTACTGATATCTGATGAGGTTGATCAGTTGATCTGTTCACTGAGCTTGGCAAT
>NW_008757784.1:0-858 GCF_000715545.1 Opisthorchis viverrini | reverse complement strand
TGAAAATGGTACGTGAATGCTGCGTGAAGGCCAGATTGGCATTAGACTGTTAGCTGGGACCTTCAGGGTGCTCTCTGGAATCATCCTTCGAAAATTGACCGATTACAGTGGGTCAGATCTTTGCAAATCAAGTTGGGTTCCACCCTGCGAGGGGATGCATCAACAATACTCGCTCCGATGTGCCCTGGAACAGTGGCGCTACTTACATAAACCGTGGTAGTCTACTTTCCTGCATTTCACTCTGCATTGTCTGGTACTAGTGCAGTGTCTATGGAGAACGAGTGTCCTCATTAAATTCATGACCATCGCGATGCAGCCAATAACTTCCTCCTAGACTTTTCTTATTCGCATCACATCCGCAAAATGGAGAGTGTTACTGCGAAACCGGGTTGGGTGAGAAATGGACGTCATGTTTGAAGCAGCCTAGCTTGGCATCCATATCAAAATAAAAATAATCCGTCTTAGTCTCGGTGGGCTAGCTGAAGTTGATATTTCTATCCGGATCGGGAAAGTCTTAGCAGCCTTCGTCAACTTGCATCAACCGTGGCGCAGACTGGACATGAGCTTATCTGTCATTGGTCAAGTTTACATCGTACACTTTGCTTCGTTATATGAGTCAGAAACCTGGTGGCTCTAAACTGGGAGCGTTAAAAATTCCCTATTTGGCTATGGGTGCCTTCGGAGCATTGGTAGAATCTGGTGGGAACATCGAGTCACTGGCGCTCTAATACATTGAATAGTTTTCGGTTGAAATAATGCTCCGATAGAGGAACTTCTCGCACTATATATTGCGCTAACTTAATAATAATCGTTCATGTGTAACACCCTATCGGTACCTAGCTGCCATGCCACACAAAG
>NW_008757783.1:0-858 GCF_000715545.1 Opisthorchis viverrini | reverse complement strand
TTTCCCCCCATGGTGTTCAGTCACTTCATGCCATATTTCTTTCAAATCGACCCTCCAGTTTGGTCGCTATGACGTTACCGTGCCTGTTTACCCCCGACTCGTAGCACTTGAGGTTTCAAACCATGTCGATGTTTTCGTTCATGTCTGAGGCGAAAAATATCGAACAACACACCACTTGACTACACCACGAGCGTTTTGTTGTTGTGGCCGTTTCAGAGGAGTTCGATACAAAGCCGACACCACCATTGGCCATGGCTGCAATTAACGGGTCAGCGACACGCCTAAATGCGTTACTGTTTTCCACGTTCAGTCAACAAAGTAAATGGATCTCTGGAAAACACTAAACTGTTGTATACTCCCTGTGAGAGACTGCCTGCAGGGACCCACTAAAGGCGGTCTCTCCTAGGAAGGGTTCAGTCGTTTACGAGGGATCAGTAGCAAGTGTTTTTGTCTGTGGGCTTTCGATCGTCTCGACGCTTTCTCCATTCTCCCTTTTTGTTTGCGGAGACGGCATACGCGGAAGCTGTGATCCTTACTCTATGTCCCAACCAGCGGCACCGGTATTGTTCCATTGTATCCCTTAGTTCGCAGTCATTATGTCCACGGAAGATGTGTTGTCTCACCTGGGCATTACTCACCCACTGCTGCCAGTATATGCGCAAGATGCTTCGTAGGCAATGCTGAGCGTTGGTATCCCCAGTTCGGATGGACCACTTTTGACATCCGTATCCAAGTGCCGAATGAAGACGCGCGTTATAAACTCGACCCTTCAATAAAAGGCTGGTATCGCACTGTCGCCACAGGTTTTGGAAATTTTGGAAAGGGCCTTGGTGGTTTCGGCAGTCAGAGCTCCGTCCT
>NW_008757782.1:0-858 GCF_000715545.1 Opisthorchis viverrini | reverse complement strand
AACTGTTGAACGAGACAAAACCCTGAGAGAGTTGGGGTCAGACGAGGTCCATTCAAGGATCGTGAAAGAAATGTCGCTCACATTGCAAAGCACCTTCATTTGCTTCTTCGTCAAAATATCGAAAAAGGCTAACTTCCGTCTTCCATAAATGGGGGCAACTGTCACATCAATTTATAAAACTTTTGACTGACTACACCCTGCCAGCTACAGGGCTATTAGCCCCACTAGCATGCTGTGCAAGGTGATGGCACGCATTCTGAAGCATTCTGAAGGATCATAACGGAGTCCATATTTTAGGAGTCCATATTTTAGGCAAACGACGAAGTCCCACCTGTTTTACTGCATCAATACCTCCGGTCTTACGGGCTTCCAGGAAGAATTCCGCACTGGATTAGGGCGTCCTCATCAGACAGAACATCGCGAGTGAAAGTGAGATTGACCTACTGTACTTCGGATCATATCCTCTCTTGGGCTCCTCAAAGCCCTGTCTTGGGCCACTTCTGTTTCTAAGTCAACGACCAGTCAGGTGCTCTCTAAGGTCCATGTCTACTTCTTTCGGATGACTTGACATCCTGGAGTTCAAATGCCAGTGTTCTCAAAATGGATGTGAGTCTGCAAAACAGTGGTCGTTGTACTGGCTCTTTCCCCTGAGTGAGAATAAGGGCGTCCATATGTCATTCATAGGATACACAGCGAACGCACTTGTCGTGCACGGTGAGAACAGACCAAAAGATATTGCGGGGATAAATAGCAAGAAAGATTCAGGTACCTGGCTTCCTCAAACATTTCTTTCTCATTGCACCACTAAAGATGGTCTCGAGGGACATTTGCCGTCTTACGGATTATTCGGCGCACCTC
>NW_008757781.1:0-858 GCF_000715545.1 Opisthorchis viverrini | reverse complement strand
CCTGTGAGTATACTTTACTATCAATCAGAACATGCCCAAAGTTTTGTCCCTTCGTGGTCTGACTTGCATAATCAGTGGACAAATCCTCATCTGTTCACTTACTAGAAAATTATTGGCTACGTCTGGGTGCAGAACAGCAGCGCTTTCTGACCAAAGAGTACACAACGTGCAATCTGGTCCGACCGTGATTATCATCTCGGCATTGTGTTATTGCACAGAAGATCCACCGTGGTGTTAACTGACATTCGTGAAAATGCATGGTTGCTGGACACGGCAATGGAAAACTGCAAAAAAACGCAATTTCTAGTTTACTTTTACATCACGGGAAACATTTAAACGGCATTCACTATGATATGAGTGTATATTGTCCAGTTTCAGTGAACGACCGGAACAGTCATGCTAATAACCACTCCAAATCGCCAACACACACCTCGGAGAGGAGTTTCGCTATTTCTTTGAGTTGCTTGCTCGACGTACAGTAATGTGCAATTAATGCGAAACGGGGTTGGACGACAAAAACCCACCCAAGGTCTTTGGACAACATCAAACAGTTTTGAGCCCCTTGCATAACTTACAGGTCACGAAGGTAGTAATGATAACGGAGAAAATTTGATTCCTGTGCTCTCATTTGTTTGGTATCAACCTCTTGGCTTCCCGTCTGATATATTTGGTGCTAGCTCTCAACGAATAGATCATTTTACTTATGTAGCTAATCTCACAAATGTGCTCCTCTTCAGATTACCTTCACATTGCCGTTTGAATATGGTTGGCCTTGATATATCTTCCACACGGCTCAGTGATACTCTAAGGACTTCTGGGTGTTAATACAACCACGGGAAAGGCATATTGTGCCACTTT
>NW_008757780.1:0-858 GCF_000715545.1 Opisthorchis viverrini | reverse complement strand
ATACTTGCTAAATTCTGCTGTCGTGCTGATTTCGTTGCTCACCAAACGGCCCTTCGGAATATTAGTATATTACGTACGATTTTCGTTTTCATCTCACCACTGAAATAGAACCAAGTAACTTGAAAGAACACAAAATAGTTCAAGAAAATGTTTGTTTACCTCTTAACTGAATTTTCTGATAAAGTCATCAACCAGGTCCCCTAATATACTGTAGATTCCACCTGTCAGTTGAACTACAACCCGATACAACCACGGCACGGATATTTTACTCAGCCATTTAGTCACTTACTAGAATGGGATGAACTAAAATTATCACTGTCAAAATCTCGATATTTGAATTTGCAATCTTGGCAATTGCAAGTCAGCCAGGTATTCAAGAGACAGTAAACTAAATTTCCCGTTTATGATGTTCTACAACTGAATGTGCTACACACAGGCCGCATCATGTTTCAGTTGGCACGATATTCGAGATATCGCAGTATACTCCCATGAAGGAAACTACTCTAAAGAAGAACATGAGGTTGGCGGAAACTCAGGGAATGCGTCTACTTGATGAGTCTGAAGAAGAGCGAAACCGGTCGTGGGCTGTCTAAAAGTCCTCAGCAAACATGTGATTAGTTTCCTGTGTCAAAATCACTTTTATTCTAACTTTCAGTGAGTTGGCATTTTGTCTTGTCCAGTACGTACGCGACACAACGCTGACGAGCAGGTCAAGTTTGAATGATCGAGCGTAAAGATTTCTCGGTCTTGAATGTACCAACATTTTTAAGTTATGTCTGGATGAGGCAGCGGCGCGTCCGTCTCAGGCTACTCAAAATTAACGGGCTCGTTATCCGGTCATAGTACCTGGGTGTATTA
>NW_008757779.1:0-858 GCF_000715545.1 Opisthorchis viverrini | reverse complement strand
GAAAACAGTGCAATTTTGGATCAAATAGACGATAATGTTGACGGAAAATCGGGCACTGCGCCTACCTGATGAGCCCGAAGTGGAAGAGCCAAACCGGTCGTTGGCTGTCAAAGAGTTTTCAGCAACCTGGTGTGTAGATTCCCCCTTATGAAAATATACTTCGATATCTCGAATATCGTGCCAACTGAATCATGAGGCGGCCTGTTGCAGCACATTCAGCTGGAGAACATCATAAACGAGAGATTCAATTGAGTCTCTCGTGAAAACCGAATTCATTTTCAGATGAATGTATTTCTCGAAAAGAGTGCAATTTGGATTCAAGAAGATGATAAGTTTGACGGAAACTCGGGGAATGCGCCCACCTGATGATCCCGAAATGGAAGGGCGAAAACGGTCGTGGGCTGTCAAAGAGCATTCAGCAACATGGTGGGTAATTTCCCCTTTATGAAAATATACTTCGATATCTCGATTATCGTGCCAACTGTATCATGAGGCGTCCTGTGTGCAGCACATTCAGCTGGAGAACATCGTAAACAAAAGATTCATTTGTGTTTCCCGTGAAAACCAAATTGATTTGCAGATGAGTGTATTTCTCGAAAACATTGCAATTTGGGATCATGTAGATAATGACTTTGACGGAAAATCGGTGACTGCGCCGACGTAATGTGCCTGAAGTGTAAGGGAAAAGAGGTCGTTGGCTGTCAAAGAAGTTTCAGGAACCTGTTGGGTATTATCCTTTATGAAAATGCACCACGATATCTTGAATATCGTGCCAGCTGAATCATGACGCGGCCCGTGAGCAGCACACTCAGCTCGAGAACACCATGATCGAGAGTTTCAATTGGGTCTCCCGTGAAA
>NW_008757778.1:0-858 GCF_000715545.1 Opisthorchis viverrini | reverse complement strand
CTGCTTTTTCTCGGTTGATTTGTGTATAAAGTGCCAAATAAAATCCTAACTTGAAGAATGAGACTGTGGCGTTTACACGCTTAGTATCTAGAATAATGTATTCGATGGAAAATGACGAAATATATTGAGGTCACCGACATCAGACCGCACTGCAATTGCCTACACCTTTATAATCGCACGTGTGATCCAAAATTTCGGTTACACACAATAAACCATTAAGAAAAGGCCACATCGGAATTATACCTAACACAGAGTAATTGATTTGACACGCAATAGATAAGCAAGCTAGAGCCGAGTGGCAGCTAATTTTATACCTAACACAGAGTAATTGATTTGTTGGATATTCGAGCAACATGTGAAACATTTGTATACTTTCAGATTACCTGGACTCAGCTTCATAAAATAAAACAAATTATCACACTTGAGTCGCTATGGCATATGTAATTGATGCCCCCTTTCGTCATGGATGTCGTACAGGATTCTTATTATCTACTGCATTCGGTTGGTTATATAGACCTACACTCTCAGTCTTGTCTCCTCTATTTCAGCCGTTTTCGGATTCATAATTGCAGTTTTATTCTAGTGTATCTCACGAGTTCTGTTATATCAACTGAGCAAATATCCTGCCTTCGTTGGGTTTCCGTCATTCATCCGTAACACGATATTTCAACATTCGGTAGATCACCGAATTACAAAACTGAGTTAAGTAGATAGAATTACTGTACACATGCTCCAACATGCAAAGCGTTCGCATGGAACACATGTACATTTGTGGAACTCTCGTTTTCGAAGGAAAGCCAATCTATGCTGAAAAGCAGTGTACAGCTGTTTTTATCCTTATTGGGAATCATCAGCTGT
>NW_008757777.1:0-858 GCF_000715545.1 Opisthorchis viverrini | reverse complement strand
CTGACTCTGTTAATTAGTATTTCCACTTCAGATGTGTCCAACAAACTCCTTGAGCAATCGCTATTCAAACTTTCGTTTGGCGTTGACGATAGTTTTAAGCTACGTGATTTGATTGATTGAGAAACATTTACTTTTCTCGTTTTGATTAGGTTCCAAATGAATCTACTGCAAATTAGCCACCCAAATCGTCAGATGTAAGTTTCGCCCCATCTCACTCTACTTTCAGCCATTGAACTGTGCAGACTATGTCCACAACTTAATCACACTTCTGCCGCTGCCCTTTAATAGAATGATCACCTCCAGATATGAGTAGGTAGAAAACGGTCATTTGCTTAAAAGAAGCTGATTTAACCTGGGAATGAAAGCAGACTGGTTAACAACTTAACGCTTGAAAGGAAAATTTCTACTTAGGTTCTGTTCCATCAATAAAGAAGAATGTCCGGATTATTCATACATCAGAATCCACTACTGGGGAATGACTTCTAGAAATTTATACGAAAATGTTCCAGCAATTCGGATTCATACTGGTGACTGTTAAATAACGCTGGTAAGCAAATTTACAAAGCTTATTTAATTTACCTGGTCTTAAATGGATCCTGATTTCAGGCCATAAAAGATGCCTGAGAAATGGTATCTTCGGTAGTCCAACTTTGGGAACTGATTTGTCCTCACATCTACGTACTAGAGACAGCAACTGGCATCCTGTTGCTCTGAACAGGTGGAATCATAGCGTGATTACCCAATTAATAAAATTTTTCTCTTGTTTAAAATCATTGTTTTGGCCATCTCTGGAAAAACACACAATCTAAGAGTGATTTTGGCATGAAGCTAGGACTGACCACCTAATTCGCCATTCAG
>NW_008757776.1:0-858 GCF_000715545.1 Opisthorchis viverrini | reverse complement strand
TGCAGGCCGCCCAAACGCGTTACAGTACTCTTGGTCACGAATTACTCGCAATTTACCTTGCTATTCGCCATTTCCGGCACTTGTTAGAGGGTCGATGCCACTATAACCGACCTCAAGCCACTCACCTATGCCTTCAACGCCAAGCCTGATCCATATTCACCACGTGAGATACGCCATCTTGAATACATTTCACAGTTCACCGCCGACATTCGGTACGCTCCAGGTTCGGACAATGTCGTCGCAAATGCCCTATCCCGTCCTGATATCAACGCTCTTCTCCCATCCACACNCTTCCACGCAGTTGGACCTAGCCAAGCTGGCGAACCTTCAAAACAGTGATCCTAATTTTTTGCCCATTCTATCTTTCCCCTCATTTCAAGTCTCTTCAATTCCCTTACCCCTCCAGTCCGGAACCAGTTTTTGTGATATGTCTACAGGCTCCGCTCGCCCAATCGGCTCCGAAGCTTTTCGACGAGTTGTTTTCGGCAATTTTCATCGATTTTCTCATCCGGGAATCAGAACAACAAGGAAGTTGATTAGTGCACGCTTTGTATGGCCCATCATGAATAAGGATCTGACATCCTGGTCCAAACAGTGCATCGCCTGTCAACGCAGTAAAGTCGCTCGGCATAGGAACTCACCTATCGGTTCATTTGCCGTTCCTGATGCTCGATTCACGCATGTCCACCTCGACATTGTTGGCCCACCTTCCCAATCAAACGGTTTCACTCATATTCTTACCATGATCGATCGTTTTACCCGTTGGCAGGTAGCTCTACCCACTTCGGATACTTCAGCTGAAACGGTTGCTTTTACATTTTTGGAGCAATGGGTGAGTAATTTTGGTATACCTTCCAC
>NW_008757775.1:0-858 GCF_000715545.1 Opisthorchis viverrini | reverse complement strand
TCTCGTCATATGGTTTGATTTCCGGCTTTTATTTTCCCGCCAGCCGTTCACAAATTGTGAACCCCTGAAGTGCAGATGTCGCGAGCGTCATTTCGCTGCTGAACTGGAGGTAGCAGTTACGGATCCAAGTTCGTGGACCAATCGACCGGTAAACTGTTGCCCAAAAGGGCACCCAAACGCTATCTCGTCTGGCGGATTTGTTTACAGCCTCTCAAGATCTTAATGGCCTGGTCGTAGGTGGAGTAAAAGGCGGTCAATTAAAGTACCATCAAAGTACCATCAAAACTTGGCCTAAGTGCCCTTTGGTGAAAGACTGCGACGATTCATACCCACGCCTGAGGACGTTGTCAAATTGCTCAAGCCGCATCTGTGTGGGGAGCCATCAGCGAGATCATCCCGAATACAAAATTCTCAACGAAAGTAAGGCGCACAGACAGATTCTCGGACAGTGTACAAAGCATTCGGGTAGCGCGATGCACACGTTTGTGCAAATTGACGGACCGTAGATGTCACCATAGTGTCAACAACGCAGGGATCTTGACAGCTGAAGCAAACGTAGTGAAAGTAGGGAGAACGTTGATATAAACTTAATTTGGAGGGAACAAATCAAAAACACCGAAGAACCCGTTTTCAGGCAGTTTTCACCTCATCAGAAATAAAGGTAAAACCCAATTCAACAGACAGGCTTCAGTAAGTCACTGTTCATAAAGCTAAGCCGTTTGATGTGCCCCAATCAACAATTACACTGCCTATTCTCAGTCGAAATGATGTACTGTGCAACCGACTTGAAAGCAGTGAATAATGTTCAATGCAATTTCTGTGCGCGTGTCGCCTGTGTGTTGTGGCGACAGATCTTTG
>NW_008757774.1:0-858 GCF_000715545.1 Opisthorchis viverrini | reverse complement strand
TTCTTGCCTCTCGTTGTGGCTGGTGTCGTGTGCTGAGTGGCGATAGATTAAGTGGAACCACTATGGATTTGGTGAGACCATGTACCTCATTTCTCCCGACTAAAACCTTTCCTTGCTTGAACTCGCTCCTTTCTGCGTCCATCTGATGTATCCAATATTCAATCACAATCCACTGACGACGGTGTTGTGAGACAGGATTCTACGTGTATGAAAATATCTTGGTGGCGTGGACACCCAGAAATGACCGGACTTGCTCCGGAGTGATAATGTGAGACGGCAACCCCCAAACAAGTGCCAGAAGGTCGTCACTAGCAAGCGAAATGCCAATATTCACCCAAAATCCACGCATGAACGTTTGACCCTTAACACATCGGACCAATTCTGACGAAATCTGGCCGCGCGCGTTTTGATCCTTTACGTTGCCAAGTGCTGTGCACTCATGCTTGTCGGTAATTCGCATCGATTTGCCATTCTTGGACTTGCATCGAATCGTGCGCCAATTAGACGCAACTCCCCATAATTCGAGATTTGTCTCCCATTCCTACGCACCCTTCGTACGTGCAGCACCGAAATGTGTTGATAAAACTCATGAGTTCATAATTCTTGGCTGGTGATTCCGCGCGTCACTTAATTGGCTTCCCAGAACATGTCACTTATTCTGCACTGGGGCCAAACAATGTTGCCTCATGTCCGAATATGCGTCATCTGAGTTGTGCGTGGGTAAGCGTATCTGAATGGAATAGGGATCGGCACATTACACGAGTATATGTGTAGATATTAGTACATGTGCACTTATATCCATATATTAGCTTAGTGACTGGTCAACGAAAGTCTCGTCAGTAAAAATTGGATGGCTTT
>NW_008757773.1:0-858 GCF_000715545.1 Opisthorchis viverrini | reverse complement strand
GGAGACCTGTTACTTGCCTTAAAAGTAATCTCACCTTCTGGACCAAGTCTATGAATCTCACCACGTTTGGAAACACCCAGCACAGAAGTAGGTTCTAGACGCTTGTTGGTCGTTCTCAACGGGTCGTTCCCGACGGAAGCTTACAAACCAGTAAGTGAAATTCAGACGAAGGAGTTTATTGTCCCAAGGTGAAAGGGACTGAAGTTAATCTCACATTTCAGAGGACAGAAAATATGGCGAGAATTTCGCTTCCCGAATTCTTTTCGATTGGCTCACCGTAATTATGCTATAGTTGGTTAGCGTGTATTATTTGGCTATTATTTATTGATTGTAATGATGTAATGTACACTTGCGTGAACAGATTCTTCATCGACAAAGATATCACACCAGAAAGCAAAAATTCAACCATGAAGGAAGCCAGATGAAGAAAAAAGATGCGGGAAATGCCTTATAAGAAACGACCGGAAAGAGGGTACGTGCTCCTCTGAATAGCAAGCAATAAAACAAACAGCTAGAGTCATCACATGGAGCTGGCTCAGCCCCCTGTAAGCATCTTACTCAAAAACATAACATATCAGGCAGTGATCGAAGTTAACTAGAACTTAACTAGACTGTTTGGTTAGAAATTGACAGAATGCTCACCACCAAAAAGCGACCTTCTACGCGTTTTTCGGCTATAATCATCGGTTTGGCCTCGATCATTAGGGCACACACATCCCAAAACAGCAAAAACTTGATTATGATCGCTTTCTGGGTCATGGCTTTTCACCTGAGAAGGTTTTTTCAGCAGTCTCTTGGGGTGGAGAGAGCAATTTTTGCTAGGTTGCGGTTACGAGCGTATTACACGTCCCAGCAACC
>NW_008757772.1:0-859 GCF_000715545.1 Opisthorchis viverrini | reverse complement strand
CTACGTAGGCCCCGAACCCTGCGAGCTTTAGTCGTGCTCTACAGTGCTAATTCTGGTAATGAACTGAACTCATTTTTAGCTTAACCTGCTTTGATACTGTCCAGCACACGACATAAGTCTCGGAAAGACGCACAATTCAGACTGACTTTCTGCGTCACCACCCCCCTCCCGTTTCTTATTCCTCAATGATGGGAAACTAATGCGGCCGAATATTCAGTCAGTAATGACCGGTACCTCGCAGGCAGCAACGGGACCTAAGAAATCAACGTACCATTGAATAGTGCAGCCGAGCATTGTAAGTAACATTTGTCATCTTCGGTACCTAGACATCCTAGACCATGAATTGTGACAATTTGCCTTCAAGAGAGAGCAATCTGAAGCCGTTCCATAACCGAAAACTTCCAAATTCTCTCCGATGAGCGCAAAGAACAGAATGCTGTATTCCGGGGACGTTTTTGTGGCGAATAATAGCGGCTTTCTAACCGTTTCTAAAACATATGAAGAAAGGTGTTAATCTATTTTGATGGACCTAAGAATTGTTATACCACATTGATTGTAGTATCGTTGGTACTAAATACGTTAGCATAATTGCAGTCATTGAATGATTTTAATAGACCTCCTCTATCACAATTTTATTTCTGCATTACTCATTGATTTAGCCGGAAATAAACTCATTTACGCGTAACACAATTGCAAAGTAGAAACGGTTCGATGAAATGCCGTGCAAATTTGAGAACAAGGAGTTTTCAAAGCACTGTATAGGAGGTGTATAGGGACGATTCTGGCAAATCACTGATTATGAACACCTTTGGAAAGGCAACTTGCTAAAAGTGCGGATCTCCTTGGAACTGACTACGAG
>NW_008757771.1:0-859 GCF_000715545.1 Opisthorchis viverrini | reverse complement strand
TTTTTCAAAAATGTGTGCATGGCTTTTGTGTTCCCTCAGAGCGTTTCAGTGAACTGGAAATCTTCTCTGGGCCTTGATACTCGACACGCATTCAGCCTTCCACTTAATAGTTTTCAGTCCTGGGGTCCGCAAAAAAATGTTTGTCTTAGATGGGCCTAAGGATGATCTGTGCAGACAAGTCGACTTTGGTTCAACTTTGCAAGTTTTGCACCGCCACTAATTCCTCCCTCAGATTCAACACTCATCACTAAGGAGAGCTGGTTCATCAACTTGGCTCACCTGCATACTATTTTTTTAAATATCTTTTGGAGATTTACCTGAATCCCAGCTGAATCCATCATTTGTGATGCTCTTCTTCAAAGTCCATCTGAGGTTTCAGCCAGGACTTAACATGGCAGGCAGTTGGTTAACAAAGGTTCTTGTATCTTACTGACGTCAAAAAAATGCACAACAGTAACAATCGTTTAGAAGGAAACTTTCTCTGCTATAAAACTTCCACGCTGAGGTCCCGGTGATCAAGTCGCTTGGGACACAACATCCTTTTTCTGTTCCACACTGAACAGTCAGTAGCCAGAACAGAGCGAGTACGCTCAAGTACACTCAAGGTGTATGCATCAATCACCCAGCCAGAGATCGACCCAATTTACGCACAGTCTCCTTCTGATCTCATTCATGAAAGCACACTGAAGATGATGTCATTGGGTTCATAGTGAGCAAGCTACAAACGCAAGTTTGAAACGGGGAACCTGTGCACGTGATTGAAGAGCCGTTTGTCTGCTGATAACGAAAGAACGAGAGTTGCGTGAACACATCAGCTCCACGCTACTCAGTAGATTGCTGAAAATTCGTCGACAGCCCA
>NW_008757770.1:0-859 GCF_000715545.1 Opisthorchis viverrini | reverse complement strand
TGGATTGAGCACAAGCAATTCGTATCGAATAATAATGCATCGTTTTGGCCCGACTCGTTGGCAAGCGCTAATTATTTGAAGATTTTCCCTCATCCATCTATGCAGAGTGTCGTACAAGTATGGAAGCGTGTGCGAACCCCATCTGTAAAATTAAGTTGAATAAAATGAGTTAAATAATTTCCCCACTGCATCGACGACTCATGAACTACAAATATTATTATGTTGGCGGTCTTTGTACTGCAATAAAAACTAACTGTTCCTAATAAATACCCGTATGTATATGTTCCTCACCGTGCTAAGCATGATGATTCCACTTTTTCAGCACTACATGGTTCGTTGTGTCTTCAATATTCAGTTACTATTCGGTTGCCCTCTCGCCATCGATAATGGTCGTAATATGTGTTGCATTCAGTTTGTTTGAAAGTGATTGGGTTTGTGTGAACCGTATGGACTGGGTGGATTATTTACTCCTCTTTGGACACGCTAGCTCGTTGACTGTCTATACCAGGTGAGTGTCTCCATTGGTATTGACGTGCTTGTCAAACTTAGGACCATCAGTCTGTTGCCTGTGTGGGCTGAGTACGAGCACTTGGTCATAAGTTTGTCAGTGAAATTGCATCCATCACCCCATACTTGTAGTCTGTGCTTTCGGAAACGGTGATTTAGAATTTACACCATTTGCTAGAGGTACATAAATAAGATTTAAAAGGATCTGTTATGTGTTACAACCAATTAGTGTATTACTTGATCAGCTCCAGCAGCGCGCTCGCAGGCTATCAGAACAGCCGGTGACACTGAATAAGACAAGCGTTCGCATAATGACCTTTTATAAACGACAGATCTGAAAAAAATCCTGTTT
>NW_008757769.1:0-859 GCF_000715545.1 Opisthorchis viverrini | reverse complement strand
TATCATATTCGTTATAGATGTTAGGCCACTCACCACACCTCATAATCTTCGAACACACGAGCGCACACACTTGGAGCGTTTTAGTTGCTCTTTGCAAAAAATAAATAAATGGGTTCACATGGAATACCCTTCATTCTTCAGGCTGGGTAATCTGCGCCTACACTTCTTGGGGGTGCCTGTTCTGTTGTGCGTTATCGTTCGCAATGCAGATAAACTTTGGGTAGCGGAATTCACTGCATTTTGTTCCCCGTAGAACGCGGGTTAAGTGGTGTCTACATATAGTTTCTTCATGGACATAACGTACTCGTGGTATACAAAGTTTGTTGACATCGCAGGCAAGAGTGAATATTGGCCGGGATATCATATTGTTGGTACCCTCATAAATCCTAGTGTGTTGGTTTGTGGGAAGTTGTAGGATTTGTAGGATTTTGTTCACCTCATTCTCGTTTGAACGGTCAACGTTCTGTGTTGGCCTGACTATTCTGAGTAGTCCACACCAAAATGGGGATACGCTTATGTGCGAGAGCCTGTGGAATTATGGTAACACTTCTGCCTTGCACTTCAGGTGTTCAGAGTTCAAGTCCAGGGATGGCCAAGGATGTACGCCGCTGATGAATTCTAGTGGGAGAGCAATTGCCTAATGGCTGTCCACATTGTTGCAATCAACCACGATAAATGTGAGAAAGGTAATGGTATGAGTACAACATTGTAAGTGCCACCAAATGATAAGTTGCAGTACGGGTTGGCGGGTGAATTGAAATCACTATTCTGGTGTAATTAGGATCTATAACGACGCACGGGGCTCTTAAGAGCCAGAAGTCAGGATTTTAAAAAGCAAGCACTCAGCGTCCAGAGTTAC
>NW_008757768.1:0-859 GCF_000715545.1 Opisthorchis viverrini | reverse complement strand
AAAAAAATCTAAATTGTTGCAGAAGTTCAGCCAAATCCTGTCTCCTCTTACGGTGGGAGTTTTCCAGTTTGGCTCCCAAACTATTCGTTACAACGAGAATCTCACCATCTACATTGGACAGAACTCGCTAAAGTGCAAATATGTGTTAGTTCTTTTTGGAAGCTCCTTTTCATTGCAGTTTGTCGCCACTGTTTCCACTGGTCATATCCTAAATTAGACATTGCTGATAGGCTCCAGCAATCGCTCAACAACACAAACTCTTCATATGGCACTGGAAATGATGTACCCAGCGTTCTATGTCAACAGGGAAATTCCTTGTTAGCAGCCTTTGAATCTCTTGTAGTCGCTGACTTTGAACAGGTTTCATCCTACAGTTGACACCAAACGTTACTGAAAGTCTGAGAGGTGCTGTACAACTGTTGTGTGCTTTCAATTAAAGTTTCGTCATGTAGGTGGAGTCAGTCTAGGCTTAACAGCCGAGAGTGATACGGTAGAACTGCATCGTTTTTATTGAGAATCATCATCAGTGTCCATCCTACGAAGCCGCCACCCCCGGCTAGTAGCTTGAACATCTGACCGTTCCTTCATAATAATGTTAGGAGGTTTGGCCATATTCAGTAGAGATTTCATCCTATCAGTGAAGCCAATTTTATACTGAAGCACCGTAAAACTGTTTCGAACCCAGCCAGTGGTTAGACACCTAACCACTTGGCCAAGAGTGGCTGTTTAGCAGTGTGTTTGCCCAATAAGTCAACACTGAAGAGCCGAGGGGCAATGCATATCTGTTTCATCCTTATTGAGAACCATATTTCATGCTTGTTGCGAATCATCGGCAGTATGCATCTCAAGCCCCCCCCCC
>NW_008757767.1:0-859 GCF_000715545.1 Opisthorchis viverrini | reverse complement strand
AAACCCTCAAAGCCCCAAGTCCGTCCAAAAAATCCTCAACCAGCCGGTTGTATAGCAAACAATACACACAAAATTTGATTTGACAACAACCTCTACAAACACCCACCAAGGGGTACCATGGTCTTTCTTCCGCAAAACAAGAAACCGTTTTCCACAAGCTGGCGTTCATTATCGTTCTTTATATTACTCCTCTTGAGTTATCCATTCTCGAAATCCCAAACCTCATCAGGCTTGATAAAGGACGTTTTTGTTTCGTAAAGTATAGACGGCGTAATATGGATCAGCTACTTCTCACTCGAACTGACATCATTTTTTTCGAGTTGATACCGATCTATCGGTTGTGCGGCAAGCGCAGTTACCCTCCCGAGACATACCCAAAATGCTACTCAATACTATGGTCTAATTTATGTCCCTCATTAACTTCAAGTTCCTGAAAAGTGACTGTTGATTTTGTATTCAGTGGGTTCTGGTTACTGTTCATTTCCACGTCCGTTAGATTCGGCTTTTAAGCATTTTAGTTATGTAAGCTCGACCTCGCTAAGTATAAAATGGGGTATTAACCCGGCTCCTTGGTGGAATTTTTCCATAAGTGATTGAACTCGGGTCATCCAGTTGCAACCCAGAAGGTTGCTCACTTTTACCCTCTTCCTTCAAAATTGAGTAATTGTGAATAAAACACCCATACCCCACTATATCAAAAATAATAATATATCTTCTCTCCCGCCAACTTATTCGTGACCAGGTCAGAGCCCTTAATTTAACTCTTGTTGCTGTCCCCTCAGTTTCCCCTAATTCACTCGTTTAACTGCGGCGGATATTTGTTGGGCTGCAGGTACTTCTCAGTTGTACCAGATTCGTA
>NW_008757766.1:0-859 GCF_000715545.1 Opisthorchis viverrini | reverse complement strand
GCGAAGGCCTTCTTCCTTTCGCTGGTAGTATCCCAGCGCTCGCGCAACCATGACATTCACGACTAACAATACTCTTATGCCACATCGGCCGTCGCGTGGTGCCATCAGCCGGGTCGCCTTACTTGCTGCATACAGCAGGGCGGGTAAGCGAAAACATGCTACTGCTGATGCTTCCCTTCTTACAAGTTTACGTTTTCCCTCTTCCGCCCTCCACCCCACAAATATGAGTACTTTCTCCGCAGGTCCCAGCATTAGACCTGACCGTTTTGCTCGCCCCTCACTACACTCAGCTGCAGCTTCTGTTTGTCCGATTTCAGTCACAACCCAAAACACTTCAAAATCTGTTTTCAAGCCCCCAAAGCCTGTCTGCTTAGCCACCTTCAATGTTCGCACACTAAAGCAAACAGACCAACAGGTGACTCTTGCGCGTACGATGGATTCCCTCTGTATTGATGTATGTTGTCTATCAGAAACAAGGATGCAGGATGCAAGTGATCGAGGTGACCGCCCACTCACTCTCTTCCTGGTTCCTACTGCGCACCTTTGATGATGCACAGGTCGCTGCAACTGGATATGCTGGGGTGTGTATTGTGTTCAGCGATGGAGCAGAACCGTCTCTGCTTGGTCGGATAGCCGTTGATAGTCGCCTCTGTGCGGTTCGTTTGGCAACGAGAGAGAGAATCTAGAGGAAGTGAGATTCATCGCGCCTTGTTTATTGTGTCTGCTTACGCCCCAACTGACTGGAGCTCTGAATCTTCCAAAGAGAGTTTCTATTATGCTCTAGGTGCCCTTCTACGTACCTCGGCGGTTGCATCAGCTTTGACGGAAATGTCACGAAGAGACTGGACCCGTCACGAAG
>NW_008757765.1:0-859 GCF_000715545.1 Opisthorchis viverrini | reverse complement strand
ACTGCGCCTACCTGATGAGCCCTAAGATGAACGAAGCCTGTTGTGGGCAACCTTATGAGTGGTGAATTAAGTCTAAAACTTCAGACTTGAACAAGCAAACTCTCAGGTTAAACTTTATTTTTGTGCCCTTTGTCCAATTGCCTCCCCGGCTGATCCTGCTGCCAGATATGTTTGTCTGAAGATCTGTGAAACCATACATTTGTTCTACTTCCACTCGCTGCAAACGTACCCAGAAAATTTCAACCTTAATCTCACTGTCCTCTCCCCACAGTTGGTCAGCAACAGCTTCCTGGATCCGGAGACCATTTACCTACTTTACTGTGTTTTCCATGTAAGCCAACATCCCTCTCTTTTTGTCTCTCCACACCTACATATGAGGAAACCGAACACAGTCAACACAAACAGACTCGTGCGTGTTCGGTTTCCCTATATGTAGGTCCGTTTGCGCGTACGTGGGCGCGTCCGCACGTGAGTGGTTGGTACGCTCACTAGACGGTGCAGACAATCGACGTCTGATGAGTCACCTTAATGTGACGTGGTTGTGGGCATGAGAAAAAGACAAGTCTCGTGATCCAGTGAGAGACTGTGGGCTGAATAGTCGAGTGTATGGGTGACTGGGTTGCTACAGATCCGCCTAGTTTGTCCTACAGACAAGTGTATCCCCCTACTGAGACCTGCGCAATCACTGGGGCATTCATAGAGAAATGATTTGAACAGCTACTCAGAAACACAATGCGGTAGCACGTGATATGCTTCTTGACGTGTAAACGGGATGCATGGGCATATTAGTCAGAGAACCAAATCCGAAATGAAGACCGCCTTGAAGATTTGCTCTGAACGTCGGAATTCAGTCCAAAAC
>NW_008757764.1:0-859 GCF_000715545.1 Opisthorchis viverrini | reverse complement strand
TTACAAATAACATTCATCATGGCTTTGTAGTCCAAGTTGTTTCCAAGGCTGAGACAATAAGTGATGTAAATTTAATGATCGGTCTCAAGCACAAGGTCATACCCAATATTTAGGCCTTGGCCATAATTTACACTGTTGAGATTGTCTCAGCTGCTCACTGAATTGTGTTCGTTTTACTAGCCAAGTTAATTGACGAGGCCTGAAGTTTCTGTCTCCATTGAGCCCAAGTCGACCTGCAGATCTGGTTTGATAGACTCCGTTGTCAGTACATACGATCGTTTCATAGAACGGTTGGCTGACGCGCATTTGTAACAGATACCCTGACAACCGATACGACGCCAATGAGCGTGAGATTCTGTGAGCAACTGAGTTCTTCAACAAACATCACTCATTCACTTTCGATCAAGGAGGTAAGAAAGCCCGCTTTTAGCCACCACTAGTAATGGAACGCAATTTTGTCGCCATTTTGTGAATGGAAAAATTGGTCTTCGTCTAACGTCTTGTCGAGTCTTCTGAATTTGAGTTCATTGGACCACAATATGCGCGGTAACTACTCAATAAGACTGACTTTGTTGAAGCGTTGAGGCCGAATTTGCACCAGGGCGATATGACAGAAGACGGAGTGCTGCGTTGAACAGGCCTACTCAACTACGTGCCCATTAAATACAGGAAAACGCCAACAAACTGCGCACCGACGACGTCAAACGCGGACACCTCAGCTGCCAATTGCATCGCCTTAGCTGCCAATCTACTCTTCAATGTCAGGGAAAAAGTGCTTTGGTCGTGACTCATTGGTTTGTCACAACCAGACTACTAACAACCTGAACTCACTACCCTACAAAAAGTTCGTTGGAAAAAA
>NW_008757763.1:0-859 GCF_000715545.1 Opisthorchis viverrini | reverse complement strand
TGTTGTTGTTGTTGTTGGGAGTTGAATATCTGATAAAACCATTGCACTCGTTTCTCTGACCACCGAAATGTTGGTCGCTCAGCAATATCCAAATCGGCACCAGCGGTTCCGGCCACTCGAGTGGATATCCGCTTGTTTGTTTGGTACTCCCTGGACCATTCTGCGAGCAACGGTTCTTGGTGCGTCCAGCGGTTTGGGTAGACCGACAGTCCACTCCGACTGGTGATCACCTGTTTACACCGCGAAATCGCACTCTGTCAAAAATAAAACATTAACATAAATATAAATATTTGAACCACCATGGTATTTGGAGGTGCTTCAAGCCGAGCAACCCTGTTACGTATATCACCAACAAAATAGGTTTCGAAATACAGCAGTCCTAATCGAAGCACTCAAAAAACCGCGGCAACTTATATTCTTTCCGCAGTGTCACTTTTTCCACGAGCCATTTATCTCATCATTTCAGAAATGTGATGTTTAGCGATTCTCAGCTAAGGCGACCGTGCCCACTATTGTTCATGACATGAGGCACAACCAAACAAAATGTATACCAAAAAACAACCGAGCTTCATATCATACTAAATTCCATTTTCTTCTCCAGGGTGACCGTGTACGAGGAAATACTCAATTCAATCGGCCTCTGCGCATAGACCACGAGTGTTTAAAGAGATAAAATGCCGTCGACAAGGTGGCCAGTTGAACTCTTAATTTCAATTGGTCGCGCTCACCTAACAATGATATCGCTTCACGAATTCCCTAGCTAAAATTTGTCACCACAAAGGGAGTGTTATCACTTCTTAAAAGGCTTACTTCACTCAACAGGAGGTACGACGATGACACATATCGACTGCCCAGCTAT
>NW_008757762.1:0-859 GCF_000715545.1 Opisthorchis viverrini | reverse complement strand
ATATCAGGGAACTATCCTTTGCCTCATTTTGCATGCTACTGCTTGTCGTAGCCCCAAACTGGTAACTTGTCTTGCTGTCTGCCCCCATCCTCCATATTTCTAAACTCAGCTCGTTTGCTAGCAAGATCCCTCAGGTGACAGACCCTGCTGCCTAAGTGCCCGAAAGCCGATCATCCGTTTTCGTGGACCAGCTGCAAAGACACGTACACTCAAATCACTGTGTTGGGTCCGTCCAGCTACATTTCACATTGCTATCCTCCAAGCCCGGCTTCGTTGACGACTACGCAGCTGGCTACGACCCGAGCGGAGCACCATCTAGGTAATGTACAAGTCGCCTATTCACAAATCCATCCACTCCGATCGCTTATCTTCATTCCTCACTGTCCCATCTAAGTGATGCTTGTTTTGTAGACCTGATACTGAGGCGTCGCATCATGGGTCAGAAATTATAACCACTCCTAGTTGTCTGTTGTGTAAGTCTCTAGCGTACCTGCTAACCCTAACGCTTTCGTGTAGCCTTTTCTACACGTTTCTTTCTTTTGAATCCCCAGTCTAGTTCTAATTGTCTCATAGCATCACCTGAATGACAGAAGCGAGACACGCTGTGCCCTCGACGAACTCGAGAACATCCTTGCGCTATATTAGTTCCGTCTCGGTACAATTACCTTGGCCAATCTTAACTACTACTCAAGACGTCCACGTAAGAACCAAGTTAGAATCACGAGGACGGTACCTGAACTGCCATACCCAGTCTCATGGCCCGTCGATAGTTCACCATACCTCTGCTAGTCACCAACCGAGAGTGTGACGATTCTGTTATTCTTACGAGACTAACCGGGACTGGTCTAGCAGTGACAAA
>NW_008757761.1:0-859 GCF_000715545.1 Opisthorchis viverrini | reverse complement strand
TTCGATACTGCGACACCTAACCGCAGTGTATGCGACGCAAGCCACAGAGCGTATTGCATAACTGTGACCAGATAGCCGGTATATTAAACACGGTACGTTACGTTACGAAGCGACTTAGACCGCACGATCAACTGCTACAGCTTGGCCACATGCTACTCATGCCGAAAACTCGTCTACCGACAAGTTTTGTTCTCTTCCTTCGCCTTCATCAGAATAGCGCAAGCCGTATATCTTGGTGGGAGAGTGTGAAAGAGATTACGAGAAGTTTAGGTACTATTGTTGCGGTCCGTCTTCTTGAGTGGGGTTCCCGTGACCTCTCTTTCGGCTGTACTTGGCTGGAGACATTGCGACCAATGATGACCAATCGACATCAGTGGCGTCCGTGCTGTCAGTTCCCATCCAGATTGTCTGACTGAGTGCTTAAGGGTGTAGACACCTCAGATACTTCAGAATAAAACAGACCAACACCAGGTCATTCTTTAGTCCCCTCTTTCCACTTTAATGCCTTAAGTACAATCAAAACACCTTTGTGGCTGCAAGGCAGTGATGCGTTAGTATCCACACTGATGTTGCTGTCTCCGAGGTGACGACTGAAGAGCACGACACACGCTGCCAAAGCGAATTCTTGGTCCAGATCCATGCTATTGGATTCGCAGAGTCTGCAAGTGGGTTTTTCCTTGTAAGTTTCTACACTGGTTTGGTTTTAACGGAAGACTCAGTTGAATCTCTCGTCCGTGACATTCCTCAAACGTATGTGCCGAACGAAGTTTGCACTACGCATATATGTAATCATTACTCATACGTTTGATGAAAACTCTCCGGCAGCCCATTAAAAACATCACAAACGAGAAATTCAGCT
>NW_008757760.1:0-859 GCF_000715545.1 Opisthorchis viverrini | reverse complement strand
ACCTGAACGATACGCCCGCTTCCGTATCAATCAAACATAACTCTCTTTTCCCGTGTACCTCGACAACGGGTTGTTTCGCAGCTTGTGTCAGTGCTGTAGTCGTCACCCACCCCAGAAGAGAGGAGTACAATAAAGTTTTATTTTGTACAAGTGATGGGGTACGTCATTGATTCTTCCGGTGGCCAGGCTTGCCGCATATGTAGCCCTGGCTGGTTCGAGCGTGCCTCCGCAATTCCGTCTTCACGGCTGCCGGCTGTTCGGCGAGTTGGTCCACTCTGGTCTGCAGTTCCTCCACTGATGAACCCTCCCTCTTCTTGGGTGACTGCTACGTGGCCAGTGGTGCCTCGGGCAGCTCCCGGGCCAGACGCACCAGCTCCTCCACACTCAACTGGCCGGTTGCTCGTGACAACCGCAACTGGGCACCAAGCGCCGGCTGCATTCCTCCGGTGAACTGGCCGACAGCAACTGGTGTCGCGACGCTCCTCTAGCTTCGGCAAAGCGCGATCCAACAACTGCTGCAGGCCGGCGAAAAACACGGTCGTGTCAGATCCGGGTGCCATCCTGGCCGCCTGGAACCACCTCATAGCGTCCTGGCGGTCGGCCAGCGTGTCGAACTCTGCTGCAAGGGTTTCCTTCGCGGCAGCTTAGTCCATCTTCCGAGGGCCTCTTCTGGCCGCGGCCAGGGCCGCCTTCGCCTGGCCCTTGGGGAGGGTCTTCAGCGCTGCCAACTTACCCTGGTTGGTCTCCAGCCCGGCAGCCTCCGCAACTTCTACAAAGTCCTCCAGGAAGGTCCTAACGTCCCCATCCTCGAAGGGTCGCTGCCAGGGGAACTTCATCCTTATCCCGGTCACGGCACCAA
>NW_008757759.1:0-859 GCF_000715545.1 Opisthorchis viverrini | reverse complement strand
GGAACTTAGTTGAATCTTCATCCAACGCCAGTTTAAGTTGCGAATGACGTTATTCAGTAAGCCACGTACAATTTGGTGTTCATGGGACATATAGCACCCATATAAACCATATAAACACTTACATGCCGAGCCCCAAAAAGAGTGAGCAAGTTGAAGGACTTCCAGGGGGGTCGCAGTACCTTCGCAAATGATACTTTGGCAACAAATTAAATACCTTTATCTTGAACCAAAATTGACTAGAAAAATCACGAAGTTCACTGATTTTCTAGGGGTATCTTCAAATTATTACATTAATTAGATTTTCAAAGAGGCAAGCTATCCTTTACTCACAATTTCCTCGGTTTTGTGCAGACCAGAGAAAATGTGCTTACATTCCAGCAACGCCATGGTTCACAAGAGATCTAGAAGTGACCGAATATTTACCAAGACTCAAAAAGTTAACCGTCAACATCTGTGAGGTGGAGTTGGGCTTACATCCTAGATTTAATGTGTCCTCACAATTCGCCAAGAAGGTGAGGATTTTGGGACAAATTCCTAAACTTCATACACGACGAACTATCGTATCCGGAATTAAGATACCCGCCGTTCGAGCCAAAACACTTATTATGTACTGATACGTTTGTTCGTAGTCTAAGGTGAATTTTGGATTTTCGATCGAGAATCGGTTCCATAAGTGAGGTTAATCTAAGTTAAAGATCAGAGAAGTACGGCACAACTGTTTAGTCCTTAATGGGATTCATCATCAATCCGCAGCTGGCGAAACTTCACGGCGCTTTGAGCCCACGACCTTCCGGTCGATGGTTGAACACATGAGCGTCCTCTCTAGAGCGGCTGGTCAGCAGTATGACTAACCAGCACC
>NW_008757758.1:0-859 GCF_000715545.1 Opisthorchis viverrini | reverse complement strand
CTCGTTTCATCACAACGAAAGTGTCATCTTCATAACGCGAGAACATCTAGGGTGTGTATGGGAATCGCCTAGAACTTTCTGTTCAAATTCTCTCACAAATATATTTGCCATTGCTAGAACTTGTTCTCCACTGTAAACCAGAGTTAAAGAATAAGTGAGTGAAATTCAGGCATGCTTTTATGTCTGCCACCATTTTATCTACCGAAAACTGCTCCCGTTCTACAAAGCTGGTGCCTGATAGTAGCCATCGCTTGGCCATTTCTAAAGATTCCCCTTTTGTCACATTTGTATATAAGGAACTGATATCGGAACTTACAAGAATGTCACCAGGTTTCACGATGAACACCCGCTACTTTGCAAAGTTATGAGTTCCGGTGAGGGGTTTTAGAATACCTACCAAGAAGCTGGCCAGCTCATGGGATGAGGAACCTATTCCATTCATTACTGGTATCACCCGAACATCTTGGTTTTGGGTTTTCGGTAAAAACGTGGTTAGATTGCGCTTTTAGGGTACAATCGAAGATAGCTACCTTACCCTAGGTGGTTTATCACGGACCACAAATACCGGTCTACTCCAACTTTACTCCCATTGAATACGAACGAAATAGGCTCACTATCGATCTGTCAGAAAGGACCTTCAGCCAACTGCTGCTTGACCTTCTGCAGATAATCCCTCTTGTTCATGACGTCACTGACCTTTCCACCTTAGTAACCACCATGTTATCAATCCGTTTTAGAGTGTACAACGCCCTCCGCTTCGTTGGTGTACTATTTCGAGCTCCTAGCTGCTGGGACATAAGGACTGTGACCATCTGTATTCGTGAGACGTGGAAAACCCTTCACTACAAAGTTATTTATT
>NW_008757757.1:0-859 GCF_000715545.1 Opisthorchis viverrini | reverse complement strand
CTTGCGTGAAGTTCAGGTTCGCGTGGCGGAACATGACTCATTGTCGAGGCGGTCTGGATAGAGATAATGAGGATCGCCGCTACGTTCATTATGAGAACATGGCACCCCAAATTTTTCATATCAAATTGTATTTACTCAACGTAGGCACAATATATATCCAGAATAACATCGGGTCGAAAATTGTGATATATCCGAGCAAAAGGCGTTCGGTAACCCGATGCTCCCGGACAAAACAAAAACGCGCTCCAGGCGGGAAAACCGAACTTATGGCTCTGTTATCACTTTGGCTTTAAAATGTATTGAAAGGCATGTTTTGGGCAATCATTACTTTCTGAATGCAGAGTTATTGCCAGTTAGATTTCACTAATTTGGGCGCTGTAAATATGAGACGACTAATGTGTTTTTCACACAAGAATCATCCGCTTGGATCTAGTATCCGATCACATTTGTTTGCAATGTTCTTGAGCCTCTGATCAAAACCATGAGTTAACTTGAAACATGTTTGACCGTCAGACAGCGTGATGTCTAGTGTGCAAAACGCCTTAGAGGAAAACAAAAATGCATGGGTTTCGCACCCAGAACGAGCGCGAACGTAACTGACTGATAAAGCCCTTTGGAACAAAGAAGCAATGCTAGCTATTTCCATGGGACCATATTTGTTCGGATGTGCTGATATACACACCACGCCCACACGGACAAGAGTCACATGATGGTCAAATATAGGGTCAAATATAGGTCAAATAAGGTCAAATATAGGGCTACAGATTTAAACCACTGCATAGTTCAACGAAGCGTGCACTATAACATCGAATGCAAAACATCACGGAAAATTGTTCCTGGTTGCTTGGTTTTGGGAACG
>NW_008757756.1:0-859 GCF_000715545.1 Opisthorchis viverrini | reverse complement strand
TAAAGAGGAATCCGTGTGGGATTCCGCCTAACAGTAGTTTCCAGTCGTCCATGAGCGCCTCGAGTACAACCTACTGACTGCTATTTATCCATTACTTGAATTGTATGAGTCCCCGACAGACTAGCTTGCTCACTATCTGCCTACTCGCATCGCACGTTATCTCCTTGTGTAATATGTCTATCCGTAGACGCTTTGAGTAATTCTTTCAATTCCAACAAATAGATTTGTTGACAGAACACACCAAGATGACTTGCAGTTGAGTGTATTTCGCCAACTGTGTGTAGGGATAGTTTCAACTATTTTCATGTGCTGCTGCAGTAAACTTGAATGTTGAATATCCCCTCTTCAGGATGCTCTAAACTTTGCGCGATTTGACATGCTCAGACACATTCCATTTCTAGGTATTCGTACTTCTCTAAAAGGCTACTTTCAACACAAACAAGTATGTAGTAAGCAACCTATGTCTAGTGACCTGAAGCGTATTCGGTGTTAAATTTTGTCCTAACAACCCGAAGGACGGATAACCATGGTCCCTTCCTATGGATGGCCACGTGAGATGAGACAACCGTGTTTGTGGAAAAACAACTTTCCATACAGTCTTAGAAAGCTTTGTCCCAGATAGGCCATAGATAATTATTTTAACTGGGAATAGTAAGGTTTGTCGTTACCTGGTTCCGCTCGTACGAAAGTCAATTTGCCTTGATACAGTCATTGCGACAACGTTCTCCGGGTAGAGTGAAATACACTCTCCGAAATGCCATACATAAATTCATTCAGCATTTCAGTGTCTTTAGATTGGCAAACACATTTTTGGTTCTCGCTCCAGGGATAAAGAAATCAAATTGGAGGAAAAAACACG
>NW_008757755.1:0-860 GCF_000715545.1 Opisthorchis viverrini | reverse complement strand
ATACTTCAAGCACATGATTTTGTGAATCGTGGAAGAGTCGCGTGTGAGCCTGTACAATGAGCGAGCCAAAGCACAAACGCGACTGGTTTGTGCTTTGATGTATGAATTTGTGAGTATTTGGTTTACACTTGGTTATGTGAACCAAGAACGGAATGTGTATAAATTATGGGGAAAAGGCACTGAGTCATTTGTTTACGAAAGACACAGCAATGGACATCCTGGTAGTTGCTGTCACCGCAACAATTTTCCTAGTTATTCAGAGTTCAGGTTAGTCAACTTTTCAAGATTATCTGGGAAATTTTACTGTTTACCCCGTTTGTGGTGTTGATCACTTGGTGCAATAAAAAGCGTGTCCGCGATCAGTGAGCTGTTACCATGGTGAGACAAATAATCTCAGGTTACATGCATTTAGATACAATCAGGCAAACGTGCCCGCGAGCAACCAAGACTTTGTAAGCAACAGGATCTTATAATTCTCCAACCGTTGAGTTTGAGTTAATTGATATCTACCTAAGTAGATTAGGCTTGGGTATTGTCGGAATCGGTCAATAAACCCTCCGTTGAAACCCAACCTAAAGTAAGACACAACACCAACGACTGCGTAAGAGATGCAATCTGAAACACGGTAGATATTTGGGTGTGAAAATAACCATGCGATGACAGCCTATGTGTAATTAGGCGTACCCTAGATGCCACATCACTTTTGGTTGAGTGGAAATGACTGAGGAAATGCCTTTTGAATCTGACGGTTTTTTTACAAAACGCTGTTGCTATTCTTTGATAATTGGTAAAATAATTTTTTACGAATAATAATAATAAATAGCCGCAAGATTAAAAACTTTTGTAGAAAAGACTACGGT
>NW_008757754.1:0-860 GCF_000715545.1 Opisthorchis viverrini | reverse complement strand
CGATTTTGCCTGCTGATCATCCGAGTTGCAGGTGACGTTGTCCTCTTTGTATGGGGGACTAATGATCGAATGCTCCATCACAACTATGTTGGGGTCACTCCATACTACATCGAACAAACTGGTGAATGTGGAGCAATAATAAGGTTAATTACGTTTTTTCTATATGCTCTGCTAAATTCCGTACCTCAGGGGGTACATCTGGCCGGTAAAATTTCTGCTTTTCCTGTTGCGTGCGTTCATTTTTGCGTATACGCTCCGCTATCTGCAATATCGCTGACATTCAATGTACACGTGACTTACTTTGTTGATACTCAGCTCCGGAAAACTAGGCAGAGGACCTTCTTTTAGCATTTTTACCTCCTTTAAGAACTCAGTTCTCGCAAATATTATGTCGCAGGTATCTCTACGTCCGGTTGACGAGCTGGTTTCTAAACTATGTTGCACTTAAAATTGAAAACGGAAACTTACGTATGACAACCAGTTTCTTTGGCTCATCAATACAGAGAACCTCACCCTCAATTCGAACATCGTCAACTAATGCTGATATCGTGGAACCCGCCTTCGGTAAGTTGTGTACCGTCATAACGTACAAACCTGCTTCTGTGCATCCGGACAAATAGGTATGCGGATTAAGTGGTGCGTTTAAATAAGTTCGAAAAGTTCAGCGCCAAAGACTTCGTAGTCACTTGCGCCTTAAAAGTGAACCTGATAGTTCTATAGCTTTGTAATGAGTTGCGTTCAATTTCGTTGACAACGTGAACTTTTGAACGAGCATTAACGCTGTCAGAATCAGAATCACCAAGACCTCTCGTCCATGACCTCAAGTAAGAGAACAACTCAATGATTCACGGGTTGACACG
>NW_008757753.1:0-860 GCF_000715545.1 Opisthorchis viverrini | reverse complement strand
TCTCATTGTGCGAATAGCCAGCGGCGTGTTTGTGTCAGAAGTAGTTACCTCAACCGTATGGCTGACGGGTGGCAGGTAGTGGAACGTTGACGGCTGGGCTTCATTACGAGGTTGATGGAATGGTTTTAACTGGTTGTAATGTACACATTCCACATCCGTATGTGGGTGAGACGGGTTACGGATGACATGTATTGTTTGGTCTCTTCATAATAATAACATAAGTGCCCTGCCACGTCTGGTGGAATTTTGCGGGTGCACCCGGGGGTGCTTTCGGGCGATGTAAGAACACATGGTCACCCACTTCATACACGGGTCCGTTTGATCTGCGGTCATATACAGTCGTTTGGTGCTGCTGAGTATGTCCAATACTTTCGTGAGCGGTTTGCAGTGCGGCGAACAGACGTTCGCGGAGCGATCGGACGTACTCGTTACTGCCAACTAGGTCTGCCGGGGCCACGGGCGTGTCTGCGTCAGAAGGTAGTCGAAGGTTGCGGCCGAGTTGTAGAAATGCCGGTGCATAGCCTGTCGATTCGTGTACAGCCGCACGATAAGCCAGCATGCACAGGGGGATGTGTTCGTCCCACCGTTCCTCTTCATAGCGGTCCACAAGGGTAGTTAGTATATTCTTTATGGTCCTGTTGGTGCGTTCCACCAGACCGTTCCCTTCAGGGTGGTACGGAGTTGTCCTTGTTTTATGGATCTCCAGAAGTGCACACGTTTCCCGCAGTAAATAACTCTCAAAGGCTGGGCCCTGATCCGAGTGTAGAATGACTGGTACTCCGTAGCGTGGTACTCATTCGGAGATTATCACCAACGCAATCGTACGGGTACCTTGCTGCTTCACTGGCACAGCTTCACAC
>NW_008757752.1:0-860 GCF_000715545.1 Opisthorchis viverrini | reverse complement strand
GTTCGCCGAGCTTGAAGTGTGCATCCAGTCGAACAAACATTTGCGCCGCTTTCTCGCTTTCTCCCTCGTGCGCTATTGCATTAAATTGATTTATAAAAGTCAGCTTAAACAATACTTATCGATTGCCTTGCAAGTTCTACCGTCTAATCAGCTATGTGTTCCGAAATACAGGTATGATGTAGTCAACTTCTCAGTGTTTTTCGAGCTTCAGGGACGTATTTGAGGAGGCTCGTTGTGGTTGGAGCTCGGCATCTGCATCCTGGCTGCTCTCAGCCCTCGCGCTCCCTTCGAGCTGCATGGAAGTGTGTTAGACCCAAACAATCCGTTGTTGAAATATATGAATTTACGTGGCCAGTTCTCTCCGAGATATCTCCTTCTTTGCGAAGCCGTGGCTTTCATACCTTATAATCCAGCTGAACTCTACATGTGTTTCACGCAAAATTTCACTAAGATTTCTTCTGTCTCCACATGATGTTCACATCACACTCTTAACTCGGTGATCATTTTATTTTGTTCTGGGATATAATAATTAGGAAAAATTTCTCTACGGTGGCCAGCTTCCGACCGGTTTCCTGTGTAGTACCATCTTTTTTGTTCGCAGTCACTGCACGACTTTGTACGATGCAGAACATATCGGCCGATTTGTACCTTACTGACCCGTTGCTGAATGTTCTCTCGATGTCTTCAAGCAGAGTATCAGAACCGTCGTTTTGCAAATTGTGAAATGCTGCTTGCGCTATTACTTTGCGGGGGCAAAAAGCGTTGGTTCTCAACCACTCACCCAACAACAAAATGTATATTTTGTCTGTGGTTTAGCGCTCACTCAGATTCAGCCAATCACGCTGCGCACATGAACGAGC
>NW_008757751.1:0-860 GCF_000715545.1 Opisthorchis viverrini | reverse complement strand
CTGTGAGTTTGTCGTCTGGTTTGAATGAGTTTTCCTTGTATTCCTTTGCAAGGTAATGTGATCTTTAGAATTTGGGGGCAATCTTTGGGTCATCGTGGATCATCATCCTTCTGGTTTGCTCTTCCCAAGAACAAAAAGTGGTCAATTTTAGTGGGATATACTTCGGGTTGTTCTGACTGCAGTAGAAATGAAAATCCGTACTGTGGGAGATATCACAGCACGTCGTAAAGAACTCTTAATTCCCTATCTTCTGCACCTACGGCACCGAGCGCAAACTCTCCGCGTCAATCATCTATATGACAATTTTTAAAACTACTGAACCTCACTTTTTTATGTCTGCAATTTCATAAGTTACTGCTTTCCGCTCACTTAATTCTGACCCGTACGAGCTAACCTGGAGGGGGGCCTACCTCATGTTTGTGTACACTCACCTATCAACTGCAAGTTTAGGAACTTTGACACACATTTCCTTGTTGGTAGGAATGTAAGGGATTGGGGTTTTCAGTAGAGATTTCGTCCTGTTGGGCGGACCGTTTGTGGTGAAAGCCGGAAGCACTGCATGACTGTTTCAAACTTATTGCTATTCATCAACAATGAGTATCTTGTGAAACTTCGGGGATTTTAGAACCCGTGACTCCTGGTCAGTGGTTGAACACTTAATCATTTGACAACGAGAGGTTGAGCCGCATTGTGACTAACTCACACTCCGATCCTTCAATCACGAAATTTCGAAGAGTCAGTCACCACACGACCACATGACGTCCAGTTTGTGACTGAAGGATGAATGGCGAGCTAATCACGCTGTCGATCCGTCGTGGCCGAGCAGTTAAGTTTCAAACTACTAACCAACCACTACTATC
>NW_008757750.1:0-860 GCF_000715545.1 Opisthorchis viverrini | reverse complement strand
GATCCCAGAATTAAATATTGAGTCCATCACTCATGCCGCTAATCATCTTTCAACCATGAGATTCGCATTACGTGGTCACGTGTTGATGTGGTGCTCCGTTGGCAAAACCTCAAATGAGGTGTCCAGTCGTGTGAATAATTTCATCGTTCTCCACCAATCATCGATTATTTGTATGGCTCGTGTGACAGGCCTTCAAAAGTGAGATTCAGCCCTGTGATAGATGTCATTCTTCCTTGCTATTTATTGACTACTGATACGCTGTTAGTTTAGCCACTGGGTAGGAAACGATGGTCACTGGTGTGCAAGTCCGATCCTATGTATGCCCACACATGGCGCATTAGGGTGTCTTACGATGCCGCAAGTAATGTCGACCACTCTAGAAATACATGGTATACGAGAATTATTTAACACGCGTGCATTGAATCCAAAATTTATAAATTATGGGACTGCTAGGCTTTGAATTCAAGACTGCTTCATGCGGGTGTAATGGCTTCCTTGTTCCTTGAGTCCATCCACACCATGAATAGGCATCGTCCTGTCGGAATTGAACCCCGAAGCGTACTCCAGAATCATGTTTCGAGGCTTCTGCTATTTGTGATGTAGCTTCCATGGTAGAACTTGATCTTAAAATTCGCATTCATGCGCTGATTTCAAGCCACCTGATATGCGTGAATTGCAGTTCTGAAGATTGTGGTAACCATTAATTTTGCAAGGGTATTTTCCTCGAGACGTTGATGAGAGTGACTGGAATTTCCCCACGGTACCCACTTTTCACATACGAAAATGTCAATGGCTAGGCCTGCGGGTCTGATGACAACGGACTGAAGTATATGATTGGTTAATTGATAACGCAAGAGCAG
>NW_008757749.1:0-860 GCF_000715545.1 Opisthorchis viverrini | reverse complement strand
CTCTATGAAAACAAACGACCTTTCTTTTTTGCTGCTTGACAAGCTCTGGGGAAATGAGGTCACAACGAAACATGTCGTGATAACTCATAACACTCAGGCCGGTTTTCTGCTGATAGAAGGGATAGCACAGAGACCAAATCAAAACATTCAAGTAATCACTTGGTCTTCCAGGCAATGAGATAGCACGCGGGCTTTCCGTTGTCGTGCCTATATGATCCTCCAAGTGGTTGAGTTGATGAGAACCACTTGAACTGTTCGTTAAAATGCTCAGCTTAACGCCTAAGACGACGTTTCTGTGAATGAAATTACGTCGCATCCTCCTCGGGGATCGTTCCACCAACACATCCACCCTCCTCAGACCAGTTGTTAGCTGGATTAGCTGTAAATAGAGCGTGATTTTCTCCCATTGCTAAGGCATTCCTCTTTCCACTGATTTGGCTATCCATCTGTCAGTCCTTACGTTCTCGATTACTCAATCTTTTAGGTTCAGCACTATATACGTTTGTTGACGGTATACTCTTCCCAGCGTCAGTCAGAGCTGCTACTGGTGACGAGATTCAGCGTTCGTTGGGGTGCGGAAGTTACCTCGGGCAGATGGTTTCAAAAGCTTTCACCATAGCTGCTCTGACATTTTTCCAGTCTTCATCCAGATCACTATTGCTGCCATGGTGTTCTTTGGACCCTGGAAGCTTTTTAGCTAACTCTTCTTGAATATATTACTGGGATACACAGATTTTTTGTTGTTGGGCTGACTAACCTCGCATGGATCAGCGTGTTCCCGGTGGAAACGAACAGATACGTATGCCTGCACAATGCCATGAGAGCGAGATGGACCAAGTGTATAGAGCGCGAATTTACTG
>NW_008757748.1:719-860 GCF_000715545.1 Opisthorchis viverrini | reverse complement strand
TAATGTGATAAAACTCAAGGGGTGTAGTCCGTGAAGCGGACAGGAGTCTTGCAGGTTCGACCAACACGTGTTTGCTTCAGGTTAGGTGACGGCTGATCGTCAGTACGTCATGCTATATGTTCGGGGTTCCCTGGGATGACT
>NW_008757748.1:0-310 GCF_000715545.1 Opisthorchis viverrini | reverse complement strand
GCTGGAGTGCAACCAATAACCTCCTTCACGGTATTGCGAATACCAAGCAATATCACTGATATCGATTCGGTCCACAGCTGTGATGATGACTTAGCCATAATGGTGGCCTTCAGTTGTCCATGAAGACGTTCGACTAAGCCGTTGGATGCAGGATTGTAAGCTGTAGATATGAAATGATTGCATCCCAATAGGTGGTTCAGTTCAGGAAACAAGGAACAGGTAAACCTATTCCCACGATCTGTAGTGATGCTCTCAGTGTAGTAACGGTATTTCCTCAGCTCAGTTCTCGGTCTAAGCCTCCCAAGCTAGC
>NW_008757747.1:0-860 GCF_000715545.1 Opisthorchis viverrini | reverse complement strand
ATTTGGCTCCTCAGGTAACTGAAACACCCCGAATGTTATGTTCTGCTTGAACGAAAACTGCACAAAGATCGACAAAAGTGCTTAGTTGAGTACAAAGTTGAAATTTAAAGGAACATTTTAAACGAGATATTTTGCTAGAATTCAGATTTTTCTGCCCTAAATAACAAATTACTATGCAAATGAGTGCAGTTGTCGAAGGATTAGGTAGTCCTTGTGCACTTACCCGTATTTAAAACTGATTACCTTGAAATAAAATGGCGTGTTTTGTTCGAGGTGCAATGGTAAAAAACCACCAGCAATTTTATAATCATCTCAGATGTGGATCGTACAGACAAGTTTCGAAGTCGTCAGCGTGGCTACCGGTCGATCTCACTTCTAGTCGTAACAACTTTTGTTCAGCTTTGTGGTTAAGCTGCACGCACTGACAGATATCGCCCTGTTGATTGCGTCACAAGGGTACTAAAACGTGGAAAATTTGAGAAACGACAGTTTCTTCCATTGTGTTGACTGACTGATTTATGGGACATGGTCAGTCTGGCTGCGAGTGTCGTAACCTACAGTCGTAGCAAAAGCTCGTATGATGTCGGCTGTAAAATAGCTCCTAGTACACTGGCACTGGACCAGCATATTGCTCCACGGAGAATACAATTCTAAAGGTAATTTGGTTCAGTTTACTTACTTTCTGAACTAGTGTACGTTCACTAGCATCATGTAAATAATTTAAGACATCCTAATCAGCTACACATTCAGAATGAATGTAACCATTTCGGTTGCAGAAAGACAATAGCCGCCATTCTCCTCATTTGTTAAGGAGAGCTTTTAAAACTTTCTCGTGGTTTCTGACTAGAGTACATCAAGTT
>NW_008757746.1:0-860 GCF_000715545.1 Opisthorchis viverrini | reverse complement strand
TGGTTCAATAATTCCCTGGCTCATCCGAAACGGTATTCATGGATGCTTAGGTTGGCTTCATGTTCGCTTTACAGTGTCCTTAGTTTTTCGCAAAAATTGCTGTCTTAACTAGCAGTATGTGCTTGCGTATTGCCCAACATTCCATTTCCATTTGGCACTCATGGACTTCCAACTTTTTATGCATATGGTCAAACATCTGTTTGACAGAAGGAGAAACTCTTACAGATCTCTCTGAAGAGAGGAAAATTGGGGGGATTGGTTATCAGTAGCTGTCTTCATTGACGTTCAACGCTTGACCGAATAATGAAAACACTATGTTGCAACGTATCCAGAAGTGCTGCTCAACTTTTGATCACCGCACATAACCTTTTGCAGAAATTCACCTAGAAGAATTTCAAAAACAAAAGGATAATACTTGAAGTCAGACTTTTGTCATCCGACTCTTTAGGGGTTCAAGGTTAACGGCAACACATAAGGTATATACTCTCAAAGCTAGGTGACTGAGTTGAACAGGCAGTCGTTTCGGCTTATGCAAGCATGTTGCATGTTGATCACCACATATTTCCTTCACCCCTTTCTCTACGTATGGACATTTATCTAAAGAATTTGAGAGTGGTCCAACAAAACTACTTGATTTGATGCTCTAGCGCGCAATGGCGGAAACTCTTTACAGCGCTTGATACCCATGTAAGTTTTGAGGTAATCGACAAGCGTCTCTTAGGTCCAGCAACATGCAATCTCAGTTTTCTTTACGCCGAATTCCATTTAGACCATCTTGTCTTTCACCTTTGGCAGAGCTGCGCCCTGTGCTTTAAGAATCAGTTTTGTGGCACACCACTGTAGTTGAATTGTGACGCGTA
>NW_008757745.1:0-860 GCF_000715545.1 Opisthorchis viverrini | reverse complement strand
TTGGATTGATCGTATAAAACTTTCCTTGATGTATCTTCTCCCTGTTTTCACCATTGAACAGGTACCATCGCCGTTGTTAGTTTGTTAACCGGTGATTTCCTGGAGAAGAAAGTACGCTCTGAAATGCAGAATTTCGGTATGATTGCAAAATGTAACCCTATATGTATTGAAACGTTCTCTTATTCACTTAATTTTTTTGCGAAATGAAGAATGTTTTGTCTGAATCCTCTCTCTGTGTGTCTGTTTGTGCAGACACACACAGATTTCCCTTAGATACCGTGGCTAACCTGTTTCCTGTTCTTATTGCCAAGTCACTTGTTCTGTTTAACCAAGTCGTTGTTCTCACCCAGATCACGGGGAACCATTAACTTTGCCCAATCCTGCTTACCTGAACCATTCTTTGAAAAGTGACCAGCGCTTGTAGAGCTGCAAAAATGTCTAAGGGGTACAGGCTGACCCTATTCGTAGCATTAACGTTGGGAACAAATAAAGAAGAACACGCTCGTTTCTTACCGTTGCCAGCTGGCAAAACGTCTTTTAGCAAAAGTGAATTGATTCAGATAGGTGGGCTAGATCTGTCGTCTGTACGGTGAATTTTTTCTCACGAACACGTGGAAACACGATTCCTATTGTCTTCTACGGCGAGCAACAAATTTCCGTGTGAAAGGCGAGTTCCGGCTTTTCGTCAGAATAATTTGCTCTAGGATATCGTTCTTAAAAAGACTTTGTAAATATCAAATCTCACACGACATGTTATGGCATGGACACACGAATAGCATTTCTTGTTTACTATACTGTATGTACTGTTTTTTTTCTACCGTAAACCTACTTGATACAGTCAGCAACTCTGATTACTTGCT
>NW_008757744.1:0-860 GCF_000715545.1 Opisthorchis viverrini | reverse complement strand
TCACTGCATGGCAGCTATATGTTCATGTGTTAAACCGCCATTTCACGCAAGGGTGTGGAGAGCTTTCTGACGTGGGATATTCTATCACAAAATTTTGAGCCGCCAAGTATAACACGGATTCCCACGAAACTGTTCATGCGTTACAAACATGTTTGTTTTTATGAGCAGCTTAACCCAGGCTATGAACGGAGGACTCATATTGAATGATATATTTTTCGACTTCTTAAAAGAATTTGGTTGAGTCACAAGAGCTCTAGCCTTATGTGATCCAAGGAGAAATTCCACTCTGAATCTGGCGGATAAAAAGTTCCGAGAGAAAGTACGTTTGACCTACAGTTCTTCATCACTGGGCTACATTGGAGTTACTCAAGGCGCCCGTTGGAGTTCTCTGCTGTTTCACATCCAGGTAAGCGACTTCCTAGAATTCATCACTGGCTCCCGTCTGTTTGGCAACGTGTCAGGTCCTAGAGTTTCAACTCCAGTGCCCTACAAATGGATTCCGACCCTGCAAAGCAATAGTCGTTGAACCGACTCCTCCCCTCAGTGACGAAAAGTGCGTTCATATGTCAGTCGGAGGAGACCTCCCAGTGCACTGTGGAAGATTGACTCAGAAGACATTCACCATTTGAAGAGCGATTTGCGCAACTTCACCCGTATTATTCACACGATCTTGCAGATGCTCTGTACGACCAAAGGCAGACCGCTTCTTGAACACGTCTACCGGGTTGTCTACTCACGGGGTTAGAAAAACGGAAATCTCGGTGAGGAATTCCGACGAAAACGGTTACTGGACTTGAATCTACTGATTATGAATCTTGTATCGCGGTGCCTGTCCTAGTTTTTTGGAGTATCATCGCCTC
>NW_008757743.1:0-860 GCF_000715545.1 Opisthorchis viverrini | reverse complement strand
GCAGCGAAGGCCTTCTTCCTTTCAATGATAACAAAACCAGATGGTAGTTGGTGATATTCTTCTGGCAGTTGCCACTGTGCATTTCGTTTCTGAGTTTTCACAAGAACGCGAGACCTTGGAACTTCATTTCAGAATATTTGTAGAATGATACACTTTTGAGAAACCGAAGGTGATTCTATGTTTGTTGCCCTTTTGATAGACTATAGACCCGGGCTGAAAGTAGTCACTTTTTGGATGGCTTCGTCTTTGAGATGTGCATCAACCGGCCAATCAGAAATTGCCCCTTCTGAAGCATAATCTTTTAGACGGAATAACTGTACATGCAGTTTGGGCGCTATGTTCACTAAGTTATATTTTCTTTCCTCTCAATATATTTTCAGAACTGGACGAATCTATGGCTGCTCAGTCTTCGTGTACCTGTAAGTCAGCTAAAGTTGCGTTGTCGCCATTCTCGTGTACCCCAAGCAAAGTATGCAGTTTTCACGAAGTACCTGTAACATCACTGAATTAACTGTAGTTGTAGACTGGAGACGGTGTCGTTAAGGCGCTTTTCCCAGGATATCTGGTTGAATACTATCCGGAATCGGACCCACTGGGATTCTTTCAGTTGATGCTTCCAAAAGACAGCCATTTGCTGAAAGCTGACTTTTGTGACCGTGTTCACGTGACTGCTATAAACGTGATTCGGTTGACTGTTATGCCTTTGTTTTTGGCACAAATTGTGGATTAAAACCTCTCGACACATGGATTTCCCCCGAAATCAGTGGCTGGTAGCTCTTCTCTCTTTTTTAGGTGATTTACTACCCTATGATACTGCGCTCAAGACCATGAATTCTCGAGAAAACGTTGTCATGTGTTGT
>NW_008757742.1:0-860 GCF_000715545.1 Opisthorchis viverrini | reverse complement strand
CATCTCACACTACTAGTTAAGGTTTGAGTGATTCAGAATGAAGAAAGATTCCTACGATGCGTGAATCTTCAGTCTAAGAAGGTAGCTGGTTAACACGTAATAGCGTCATTTGAATCCCGTGGTTCAAGAATTAACACCTGTCAAGAAAACGGAAAAGGTAGTGAACAAAGCTTGTTTTCTGTGATTGTCCCCCTTGGCTGATACATCACAATTTTTACGGTAGCAGAAATCACGTGGAAAAGATTGAAACCGGGGCTAAATACACTTTGGATAAATAGAAATCAAAGGAACGGGGGTTTGATGAGGGATAGGACAATGGGTCACGGAATCAGGTAAGTGACGTCCATGTCAGACAGTCTTGTGGGACCGGATGTTTCGTAGGCCAGTACAAGTTTAGAGGTGGCACAAGTTTCTTTTGGATGCAAAGTTGCGGATCCAGCAGTCGGATTTCAATGGTCTCTCCGACCGGTAGTAGTCTGGATCGTACCAGTCGTGATCGGTTCACGGGTATCCGATATATGATAGTAAAGGCTTGCTCCTTGTCTATGACACGACTAGTTTCGGCCAAATGTGATGCAATTAACAGCTGCTTGTCTTATCCTTATGCGAGTTGATCACGCAACTGGATCATCGCTCGTGGTCAAACAGTGGATTACTCAACAGCTGTCTGGTAATCAGCAGGCTGCAGTCTGTATAGTGGTACAATTCGCAATAAATCCTAGTAAACATTAAGTAAGTGTAAATTGATTTTCAGCTTTTGGTAATAGTTAACTGCAACAGCGGGAAGAAACCTTGAAATAGCCGTAGATACAGAGCAGGTGTATAAGACTGTGCCAGCAAATTGTTTTGGAATTGACTGA
>NW_008757741.1:0-860 GCF_000715545.1 Opisthorchis viverrini | reverse complement strand
AATAGTTCCTCCAAAACTAAATAAAAATCCCAATCTCTAACCAGAATAACTTGAACTCATAAGTGTGAGCAACACCCTCAATTGAAGCAACACACTCAAGTGAAGCAAATTATAAGAGAAGGGTTTGGTCAAGTTTCTGGTGGTCCCCATCCATTTTTACCAATAAGTGTTGAGATTCACAGGGGATTACGTTCTTCCAAGTGCAGTTTGCTTTACCAGTTGGATCTTTTGGGCATTTGGAATCGCAGAACTTCGGAAAAAGTCTGTTTCGGTGAATTGAAGTGGTAGGTATTCCGAATGAGAAGCTTACCCAAATGCACATTGACGAGGTTTCCTAGTATGGTGACCACACGTTTACGAGTCAATTGGCAAGCTCGGAGAACAGTCAACATCCACCCGATCAATAACCACTGAACAGCCCCCTAACAACCCATCTCATTTACTAGCGATGGTGTGATGTTATCAGAGGATTGGTCCTCAGTGAATCACTCAATGAATCACTCAATCACTTGGCGTGGTGTGGGACAAAAGTGAAATGGATCACTTGACTTCGCTGAGTTTTGGAAATCCTGCAGTCTGTTGTAAATCAGAATATTATTCAGCACAAATCTCTGCGGATTTTGAAAACATCATGAAACTCTTTGAAACTCTTCTGTTTAGTATGGGTTTTAAGTTAATATCTGAATGCCAGTCAGTAAATCATGTCAGATCGACGCAGATGCCTTCTACTTATCTCCTCAGGGAGGCTGAATTACGTAGCTTACCAAAAAAAACATAAGTTTTTGTTCCTACTCTACTTGCGTATACAACCAACCCTGCTTGTTTTGTCTTCAGTAAGGGCACTGAAACTGAAAAAAAAA
>NW_008757740.1:0-861 GCF_000715545.1 Opisthorchis viverrini | reverse complement strand
AAAAAAACCCTGCAGTAATCTAAAGTATACCATTTCATGGAGTTTGTGGCTACCAAGCTTTGAAATATCGAGAACCGCTTGTTTTTTAGTCACATGCGGTGAAGACTAGCAATCAGTGGTGTTCGTGTGACCCCATGATTCAGTGACTGTACAGTGATGTAGCAATGGACAGTTAAAGTGATATTTCTTTCTTTATACCGTACAAAAAGCTTGCGCTGAAGACTCCTGATGAATTATCAAGTGCTGCATACATCTTTCATTCATGCGAAACTCCGCCGTTTATGTCACTTGAAACGAACGGTCGAAACTCATCCTAAAAAGCTCATCTACGAACAGCTGAAGAACGGATTTCGAAGTCGAGAATTTCCAAAACTCCGCTATTGGGATAATCTTCAGATAAGTTTGGGAAAGTGTAACTCACTTTTCATGTCATCGTACGATCTGACACTCGACAGAACAGTAACCAAGCAGGTGTGCGAAGCTTCGAGACGTGATGCGGCCCCATGGATTACCGGGTTACCATTGGTTCGCCTGGTAAACGTGACCTCCTAGGACCGAAGAAAGCCTGTTCCACTTTCTAGTGACTGAAATCGTCATCTTATGGATGATAACATCATAATCCGCAGGGTTAGTGGATTATCCATTACCACCTCGAGTGTGTTAATTGGCGGCTCCCGGTGAAACTTTCTTGATGTTATACTCAGGAGGGGTACAGTATTACCCTGGAGAATTGAAGGATGACGGTGGTACTTCGATGACAAACACGTAAACTGTGCCAGTGCCATTTATTGTGCTACGTTGTTTCGGATGGCTTGTGGCTTGCGTTAGAAACCGTTATGAAAAGACTGGACCTTATCGTGG
>NW_008757739.1:0-861 GCF_000715545.1 Opisthorchis viverrini | reverse complement strand
AAAAAATTTAGCAAGTTGCAACGTTCCCCAGTTAGCAAAAAATATCGAATTGATGAAGCATTATACGATGTTTTGCATGCCAACTGTGGTACCCACATCACCCCAAGTGACGTAATTAATTTACTTTGAAAACAATTATTCCGAAATCCCACACCTTCCCACATAAATGGCAAACATGAAATTTCAACTAACCAGAAATATTTTTCTCGTCGTTTTCTTTTGTGAAAAATAATAAAAACAATTGTTCCTACGTGACACATGGCAAAATAACTACTCGCCGCTGGTTGCGTATCAAACCAGACTATTGTGCTGTGTCAGATATATCCGTTGTTCTAACAGGTAAGATCGTTTACCTAAAGCAACAGAATTGCGTAGGAGTGCAACGGCTTACATAAGGCAAATGCGTCATATTGCCAAAATACCGCTGTATTTTATGAGCAGATGAATTTTGTTTTCATGCTCCCACATACCTGGGAAAATACTGTTACTATATATCCCGTTTTGAGAAATATAAACAATCCGCTGTTAAGGGCTTTCACAGACACAGGTAAATGTAAATTTCTTTGCATCTTGGAGCAGAACCGTTTCCCAGATTGAAAAAGAGGCTCCAAAGCTCTCACAAAAACAATATTTGGCTTTGAGCCTCATATAGGTATCTTTCGACCAGATGAACACCGTTGGTGATAGGACACTAAAAGCAAAGTACTGGACAAACTTTATTAAAAATTATGACCCAAAGAAAAGGTGGAATGATACCTCGCCACTCATTTACATGCGAAATACCTCAAAGCCTGGTTTACAAAGGAGCGCTTTGTACTAGAATTCTAGCACCGCACAAACAAGGTACCTAAGATCTTTTTT
>NW_008757738.1:0-861 GCF_000715545.1 Opisthorchis viverrini | reverse complement strand
CCCATCGAACGACAGTGAATATGCAATTGTCTTGATAATCAGAGCGCAATCAAAAATAGGTAAACAGATCCCTGACAATTTTTCTGCCGCAAGTTGTAGGGTACATGAGAGTCGTTGGCTAATCACATATCGTGAACAATCAGATAACGGTTTTCAACTGTGTCCAAAATGTAGCTATTTATTTGGAGGCTAACTCTCGATGGTTGGCAACGTTCTATGTAAGTGGCCAGTTCGTTCTCAATCAGAAGAGAGTTGAAGTTGTTGGAGGGACGCTGATTAACCAAGAGACCCAAATTGTGTTCATTAAC
Organism: Opisthorchis viverrini; assembly: GCF_000715545.1. NCBI lineage: Eukaryota > Metazoa > Platyhelminthes > Trematoda > Opisthorchiida > Opisthorchiidae > Opisthorchis > Opisthorchis viverrini. Next base: position 553 of record NW_008757738.1, on the reverse strand, counting down.
GCCGGAAACCTCGAAGCTTATAATTTAGTCAACAAAATGTTGCCACATTCTAGTATTCCTTTTTGACGCACCACATCCCACTCAAATTGTTTCAAGAATAAGGTTAAGATTAACTGACATTTTAACAGACACGGGGATGAGAGTAACCTTCTTCAAATTGTTCCAGTTTAAGGCATGAAGGCTCAGTTTACATTTGGCTATGCCACAATGATTGACATGATCCTTGAATGCATTATTCACAGGACTAACGTGGAAGCGGCGGAGGCGCTGATTTGAAAAATAATTTAATAAATGCATTATGAAATGCGCAGTGGCATGATGCATGCTCTTCAGTTTCTTCTTTGAGGCATGTGGACCCAATTTCCATATTAGTAAGGTACTTTATCTGACATAATATTTCAGAGGACTTACTTGGACCTGGCGGAGGTGCTTAAATGAGAAACGACATGAGAATTTCACAATATATATATGCATATTTATATGCTATCAAAATCATAGGATACAATTTCCTAACCGTCTGTTGCCATGGTTGCAACCTAAATAACGACGAATA
>NW_008757737.1:0-861 GCF_000715545.1 Opisthorchis viverrini | reverse complement strand
TCCAGGCCATACCCGGGTTCGTCTAGTATTGCGATTCCAAGGCAACACGAATTCACATCACTTCAAACATCCATATGACGAAATATAGATGCCACATTATGAATACTCCACCCTTAAAAGCTTAATCACAGGGTAAGTTAGGCACCTTTTACACTTGTTGGGTCGGCTTACTCATTTCCTTGGCCGATGTGACTATCGATCACCAAATAATGGTAACACGTCTGAGCCCTTTCTGATGGTTTTGATACGGTTGAGAAAGATACCGGAACCATTTAAGGTGATATACTAGTGGTACCTCAAGTGAGAATGAATGTTTAATGTTGTTTTTGACGTTTCCCTATCCATGTGTGTGTAGCAGATAACACCACGCTATCACTCTCAGGTCACTGGTTCGATAGAGTTTAGCATAGCAAAATCGTGAAGCAAACTTCAAACCCTTTGACATACTAACAGTGCGTAACCAGATGGATCGGTCTGCCGCCACCCACTTCTCACTGCACCGTACACCGTTGGCGAACAAAGCAAGAAATAGATGCGTCGAACCGATCACCACCTTGTGCTTGCTGTTCCTTGGTGGCCTATGCAGTGGTGTGACTTGCAGGTTGTTGGTTCACCCTGAAACCTGACGCGTAGTGTTTTCAAAAAAGTTGAACATCTACGAGCCTTTTTGCACAGCGGTTATACCACTCCGTTGTCCCTTGATGCATGAAAGCAACCTGTAAATTCAGGGAGAGCTGCGCGCATTAGAACTCTTCCAAAATACAGCCAGATTACGCCTGGGAAGTTAACTATTCTTCGCGTTCCTTACACGGATTACGAGTTGACCGGCAGCAGGACAAACTTCTAGTGTCACCCCCGACC
>NW_008757736.1:0-861 GCF_000715545.1 Opisthorchis viverrini | reverse complement strand
TGATAAGAAACTCACAGCATATTTCCTACGTTGATCAAGAATTTAGTATATCTCGAATCTACAATCGATATTTTCTACACTGCATTGAAGGAAATCGTTCTCCTAGACTTCAAACAGACTGACTTCGTGATTTCGTATTGCAGCTGCAGACAGGCAACCAAATGTGTCTACAGTGCCAAATTGGAAGACCAGCTGGGTAATAGACTCAGTGCTGGCAAATAATGTTAAAGGCATTAGGCTCATGCGTTCCGTTTTGTTATCTCACGTTGCAATAAAGTTTAGTTTAACTTTGCTATCGCGGAAGGTCCGGCAATGGATCCCGTCAACAAGTAAAATGCTAACAGGAAATGATTCGTGTGGTGAGGTACGCACGACATTTGCTTCAAGTATTCCGATTTTATTCAATCATTTGCAATTGACAGTTTTCCCGCAGTGCCCCTCAGATATTATCTCAAGCACTACCAGCCAATGATAGCTGTTCGTTCATCAGTCGGATGCAGTGTGAATATGCGATGCAAGCGTATGTTCCCACGTAACTGCATCCTGTAGGCTGATCGATTGGGGTGAAGTCGTGAAAATTAACGGTCATTTATTGTGGAGGGAGATAGATCCACGGCTAGCACAGTGGCCTGTTAAAACGTACGTACACCATATAATTAAGTTAGCCCACACATTTGCACCCCATAACCAGCGATTCGAAATAGGTAAACGCGAACTGTGTTAACCGTTTATCTTGGCAGGTGGGTCTCTGTAAGCCAAAACTCAAAACATTTGTAACATGTATGTATTAGGCAAAAGGAGACATGATACCAGCCGTAATGGGATGTGCGAAAACTACTCAGAGTGTTTCATCCACAGTCC
>NW_008757735.1:0-861 GCF_000715545.1 Opisthorchis viverrini | reverse complement strand
CACCGGAAGGGGGTTATAGCTGAACGATTTATTTTTACTACTTAGGAGTTAAACTGTTTCAGTTTTACAGACTCTGACGTCAAAATGTCTTTTCTTCCAGCGGTGGGACGTTTTCCAATCTGGATCTCACTGCTCTATGCGAGTTGGTGCAAACTCCTGGTTCAGCTATACCTGAGTTTCCTCAAGTTCAATCTAAATGAAGCACTCAGGAGAACATTGGATCATTGGCATATCGACCCCGTGAATCACATGCAAAACTGTACTCTAGTTGGTCACATAGAACTTAGAATTTTATCCTCCGTGTGGATTCAATGTCAGTGCATTATCAGTACATTGTGAAAAAAAATATGAACGCTATCAAGTCCAGCATACGTAAAGTATAGTAACATGGTGTTTTTTGGTGTGCTTGTGAATGTGTTGTATGCGGTGTCATTCTCTTCTCGTGAATGTACTTACCTAAAACCTGCTACTATTTATGAATCACTGATTTGTAGTACAAGGTCAGTTTTGACACCGCGTTGAACCCCCCTGAAACAACCGTACCGACTAGCTGAAAACAACAGCTCAAGTTGGCTGAATTCTGTAGTATAAAAAAATTTCACCCTGTTCTGATATGTACCACGAAGTCTCAGATACACACTGGCAAAAGTGCACCGGTTGTTTCAGACTTGACACTGGACATCAAGACACAGCTTGCAAGCAGATTGACAAAAATTTGAGATGAACAGTGAAGCCAAGGCCACAGGCATAAAACATTCGGTATTTCATCTGTTGCTTATTGATTTATTCATTAGTTTTTCCTGTTAAAGTTTCTCGTCGGATTCTGAGTAAGTACACGAGGACTAAGAAGGCCACAAATTC
>NW_008757734.1:0-861 GCF_000715545.1 Opisthorchis viverrini | reverse complement strand
AAAAAACATGACCGACTGCTAGTTATTCGCACATTCACATGCGCTTTGTTTTGCACACCGTTTGAGCGATAAGGATCAACGATCTGAACTGTATGCCAATATTTAACTGAATTTCGAATCGACCATGAAGTGTCAATGAATGTTTTACTTGGAAAATCACCAATTTTGTTTCATTGGTGTATTAAATTCAAATGCTACATTCTCATTCCTTAAACGCGCATCGCTCCTCATTTCGACCGAAATATCCACGACTGGAATTGTCGAACAATTACATATACATCAGGGTGACGCTTTAAATTTATGGCAATTGTGATTGAAGTTTGTTCGCTTTTTAGGAAGCTCGCCCATAGGCCTTACCACCGGGGATTGTTACGGTGAGTTCCCAGGCAACTACGTTAACTTTTTGATATGGAATACCGTGATTTCTTTGGAAAGATGAACATGATGAGCCCCGACAGTGATCTTCCTGAGCGTGAGTCACGTTGCACTGATCGCACTTCCTTCCCCTCCCATGATCCACAAAATCTTCGCCCAGAGTTCCTTGGTAACTCCATTGATCAAAGACCGTGAATAAAAGCTGGTTGGTTATTGGTCCACTGAAATGGCAAATTAATCATCTTGAAAACAACAAAGTTATCATTACCAATATCTGATCTACAATGTCTTAGGACTAGTGTCCTGGGACTTATAAAGAAACCGCTATTGTCTGGGGTTTGACATAATTATTACTTCCGCCCATTTTGCTACTAAGGAAGTGATTTTTCATCCCTTGTGGTTGGATTTTCGGCAACTTTAATGATTCGCCATCAAATATAAGATCCGTTTGTTCCCAACTTTGTTAACACATCCAAGTGAATACAA
>NW_008757733.1:0-861 GCF_000715545.1 Opisthorchis viverrini | reverse complement strand
TGTAGCTAACAGCAGTGTGGCATATCTGTATTGGTGGTTGGCTCGTGTTCAAGGGAAGGCGCCAGTGGCGAAGCGGCTTCAGCTATTCCGGAAGTTAGTACTGCAAAGAAAGAAACAGTCTGTGGTCAGTACGTAACTGTAGTAGGCGTTCCTTGTTGTCCGTGCATTCCCATTTCATCTCACGATGACCATCCAATTGGGCCTCAGAGCGCCAAGTCTACATGCGTGCGCAATCATGTCACGGGCAACCACAACAATACCTGAGTTCCTAGCTTCCCTTCCCGCAGTAAAGCGTTCAAAGCATCTTAAAAGCTGTCCCTGAGAGCAGTGAAAGTATAGTCATTTGGAACGTATGCAGGAACAACGAACAGTCAGCGACTATCGGCACGATCATGGGATACTCGCGCAGACGATGCAAAACAACTATCAACGGGCGACCATTCAACAAGAGAGGCTTGAGCTCGGTGACTTAGAACGATGCTCACCTTGTAAGAATGAGCAACAGCTGCTTCTGTTCACCGAAAGCCATTCTTGCATTCTGTTTTCGTGTACTCTCTTAAGCTTGTGGAAGCTACGCGATGACACTCTGGTCGTAACAAGCCTCCAGTTAATTCCTCTGTGAGTGCTGCAGTCTCTTTGCCACCCCCTTGCTTAAAACAGGCAATTTTTATTAAATTCACCAGTTTGGTGGGTTGTCTTGGTGTGACGGTTTGTGAACCTCCGTATTCCAGTGATCTATGCAGGGAATTATAGTGTCACACTCATAGAGCCCGTCGTACAAGGTTGGTCAACGGGTGGAGGTCTTACAGAGCTTCATGGTCATCCAGGTGGTGGGTTGAGAGATACGTGGCGACTTGCTGC
>NW_008757732.1:0-861 GCF_000715545.1 Opisthorchis viverrini | reverse complement strand
TAAAGCCACACGCTTATACTTGGTAAATAGAACCCGCAGTATTCAATAATGAAGTCATCCGAGTTAACCTGCCGAGATAAGAAAAAATATTCGATCCCCATGATTGATTTTGACTGACCAGAACAGGACGTATTCATAAGTGACACAAAAAACAGATGAACACGCGCAGCATGCTACTCAAAGATATTGAATGTGTGTCCTTCGGCCTGTGGTAGGCATCTCCAATTAGAGGTCATCAGTCGAGATGTCCAATGAAACAAAACTATTTGATGCGGGTTTCATGGCTGAAGGACAAGTGGCTTTATATCCTCTCCGTACAAGCTAAACACACCACTGATAATCCGCCCATGATCGAATGACAGCCCTCAGCCACTAACCGGAAGACCTTGGGTTCTAATAGTCGCAGAGGTTATGAGGTGCACGTTTATAACGATTCCACGCATATAACAACCAGCTACACGCTTCTCCTTGGTTTTCCGGCATGCATTGACTTCGCTTACAGAACGAAATCTCCATTAGCTTAGCCTTCCGGAGGTTCTGTCATCCATTAGTTTAACTGCATGCATCTTCCACTAACGCACATGTATTGTCCTTTTTAGGGTTTAAATAATTTGTGAGTCAAACTATTAATAGTACGTAAAACTTTTAGAGAAATTTTAGGTTATATAGTTGCTTGCATAACATTGAGGCCGTATATTAGTCATGTGTATAAAACCTTCCAGAATCACGCAGAAGTGGGTGCTGAGCATTGATATCCTCATATGACGTTAGCCAAAACGCCAAACTGGACGTCATATATTTCGTAAATCTAGTTGTCCAAACTATGGTGCCTTAAGCTGTGGCACCTAAAAGGTATGGTAC
>NW_008757731.1:0-861 GCF_000715545.1 Opisthorchis viverrini | reverse complement strand
TGCTCACGGTAATCCTCAAAATTGGACAGGTCATCTCCCGCTGGTACTTTTGGGGATCCGATCTGCAGTGAAATTAGATTTAAACTGTTCGACCACCGAAATGGTTTACGGCAGCCCTCTCCGACTCCCTGGTGAGTTGGGTGCTGCAGTTTGTTGCTGAGCAAAAGGAAGCAGTAATAATAGCCCCAATAATGTATGTCAATCGTTTACGCTCCTTTGTGAGACATCTTAGAGCCCAAACAACGCGTTTACATGCTCGTGCATCACAAATCTCCCCGGTGTTAAAATATTGTGACTTCGTTTTCGTTAGGGTTGATCAGGTGAAGAAACCGTTACAGCCACCGTACGTCGGCCCATAACGCGTTATTTCTCGCCGACCTAAATATTTCGTCATCGACAAAGCAGATGTTTAAGATACCGTCAGCGTCGATCGACTAAAAGTAGCGCACGTTGATCCCACCGTATACTCTCCCATCAACCAATCACAACGCTTATCTAAGCCTCCGCTTAACACGAACGACATAGCAGCTCAAAAGCCGAATAACTTACAGCCAGTTGTTCATACTCGTTCTGGTAGAAAAGTGACTTGGCCAGCGAAGCTGCACACTTACATATCTTGGTAGCGTTCCTTGTCGAGCGTTTATTTTGTTTATGCAACGCTCTAGGGGGGGACTAATATGGTGATCCTTCTGACTATTGTATATTGGCACTTTCTTTGTAACTTATCATCACTTAAATTGTACCACTTTCTATCTCACTAAATCTCAGCTTAGAATGAGTTTCACACATGGTTTCTTAATAACAGCACTTGAGTGAACGCAAAATCCCTTGATTCCTTTACAGTAGTATGAGATTTGCACC
>NW_008757730.1:0-862 GCF_000715545.1 Opisthorchis viverrini | reverse complement strand
AGTAAAGAACAGTCAATATTCTTTAAGCACCAGTTAGCGCTAGCACAGTCATATCTCGCGCATTAGAGAAGTGTCGGTCTGTGTTGAAAGCAAGAACGGACCAACCGAAAGAGACAATAATGGACGGTCATTTCAACAGTAGCGTGTCCGTAGGAAGCAAGAAAGACAGACCACAACTCAACAAAGATTAAGATCGGACCAACCAGAATCCAGGTTATTGTGCAAGGGCTGTTCTTTGTAAACTGATAAACGCAGACACGAAGAGAGGGACTACCCAATCAACAGTGCACTGAAGATGTCTCCTCGAATGGTGACGAAACGTTTGCAAATCAACTGCCAAGCTCGGAGAATAGATCAACAGCCACATGATCAATTACCAACTAATGCACCAGCACTACCAATATTCCAACACATTACACGCATAAGTGTTGTAATTATCCGGGAAGTCCAAAATGATGGGCAAACACAAGTAACTGACTGCGACCTTAAAAAGATCCAGTGCAACAGCAGCTTCAGCAGGTTGAAAAAAACAAACACCTCGATATGAAATGGCCATCTGTTCGTGATCCAAAAAATATCGAAGTAGATGGCACATAGGGCTGGGGTGGTAGTAATTAAATGATCTCATTTTATACCATGATCCCTGTTCACCGAGACTATGCTCATTACTATCACCGTTGCTCGGCGCTCTCGAAGAGCGATTAGGTCAAGCTTGATTAAAGTCGTAGAAGTAGTTACTCTAAACCCCCTCGAATACGGTGTAGTACAGACGTTGAAATAGTCTTCCGAGTTTCATTGAAACCTGATTATGACGAGCACGTAAAGGTTCATGGGTAATCCAACCGCACTGCAGAATATGTAC
>NW_008757729.1:0-862 GCF_000715545.1 Opisthorchis viverrini | reverse complement strand
TATACTTGCACACGTCTGGAAGTCCGAAAGTACGGGAAGCTTACTATGTTCACGAAGTTCAGGGACATTGCTTGGTGAGCAAGCTTGGCGAGATTAACGGACTGGTCAATCGAGTCGAATGCGTCCTGGAGATCCAGGAACACTAGAATCGTGGGTTGTCTGAGCACGTAAGCTTGTTCTCATTTTCCTTCTATATTCAGCTTGATGAAGAAGGGGTGACAGCGGCTGCTGCAATCCTATTTACTCTGAGTGCTAGCTTTTGCTTGCCCAAGACAATTTCTGTTGACCGTCCATTCTTATACTCCTCGTATGTGATTCCACCACGCTCATATTTGTTGGGCATGAACGATACTTCTTCTACCGTGCATGGGGCGCTTTTATTGTGGATTTTGGTGGTAATGTCGGGGCGGTGTCTCTCCAGATGGTTCGGCGTAATGGAAATCTTTGTATGAACCCGCACTGAGGATAGTGTTGACTAAACCTCCATCAGTATTTAATGACAAACAGAGGCATCGTGAAAACAAGGCAAATCTTTTGAAATGAGTACAAGGTCGCTTGTTTAGTTTTGGTGATCTAAGTGTTCTGAACGTTGACTGGTCTAGCAGTAGTGCGACGCTCGTCTCACATGTGATATATCCGAAGTCGCAACACCGGATCGGCTGCTAACCTGTACTGATCATGAGAACCGATAGAAAAGTACGTGGATTACGCTGCTCCAACCTGCTGGGCGGAACGTCACATCAGTCAAAATAGCACAGGATGAGGACCGTCAAGGCGACCATAATTCGTTTTCCGTCCCCGAAATATGGACTTGTGTATACGTGTTGGTTTCTTTCGAATGCACATCATTTCTTTGAAGAGC
>NW_008757728.1:0-862 GCF_000715545.1 Opisthorchis viverrini | reverse complement strand
GCGCCGAAAGGGTGCTACAGCTGAACAAAAATTTATTCAATCATGTGATGTGACAGCAATGCCGTTCACTTATTCATACACATTACGTGACGTAATATCTACGGACAGATGAGAGGAAATGATAGTCGAGACAAATGTTGTCATTAATTCATCAACGTATCTCCTTCGTACGGTTAGGACGCCCGCACCCGAGTGGTACTTATTTTGTGTCCGACCCTAGTGCGATCGTTCATGATTGATGCCCTCTGAACGGGGCTAACCTCCAGACTGGTCTATAAGCCAGACTAATGTTACTATGAGACCGGAAGAAAACGGCTCAGGTAGGAGTGGGATGAATGTAAATCTGGCAACTAAGGTGTCTTATTCAAGTACATCCACTGATTGTGAAGCTTCTACAATGGCGATGTTCCTTTATCGATTTTTTCCTCACTGTTACACTTGGATAGCTGCGAAGATTTCGGATTTATATTACTTCAAGTTACGTTTCAAATCGCCCAAGGCTCTTGAGTTTCCGACTGATATGGCTGGTAATAGCAGCCACCTGTACGGCTATCTGCCATGTACATTTCGAACCAGATGACCCTGGGTCAATCGAATTTGTGAGGATCCAATTAAGAATACGGTCTACTAAAGCATCCGTTGCGTTCACGGATTACAACGATCCAGGTCCTAGTGCGAAGAGCAACATTGTAGCCCACCTGAATCAGAACGTGGTCCGATCGAATGGAGCTTTGGTCAGCTACTTGGACTTACTACAGGAGAGCGCTGATTGGTTGGCAGCACATGATCAGGCAGGGTGGGTGAGGGACAGGGCTTCGATCACGCATGGCACAAGCACCCAGTCCGATCCGTAAACTGCGGG
>NW_008757727.1:0-862 GCF_000715545.1 Opisthorchis viverrini | reverse complement strand
CAATAATTTACCCTGTTGTTTCACACATTTTTGATAGTGATCTATTGGATCAGCTGTCTGAACCCCCAAAACTGCAGTCTACGTGATAACTTCAACCAACGAAGATGAAGACAGCTGGTCTGCTTTTTTGTAAGGATAAGCAAATAAACGTTTGTCTAGCAAACGAATACTCGTATGCCTCGATTACGGATTCAGAATACGTGAGTTTCTTCAAAACCGTTGCAGATAAACCCTTTAGTTTTGAATGGGTAGTCTGGTGGTGTTCAGCAGCCAGTGGTACCCTATTTGATCATCTGAACCACCGTATTTTCTATTTCTAATTGATTAGCCATACTTTCTTAGCAAGCATAAATCTTTGCGTGACGGTGAGGGCGGCTGTCCTCGGGACTCATTTAATACTATTGACATCTCTGAACACTCGGCCCACAGTTTCGCTTCTCTGATAAAACCCCTTGTTTACGCACGGGAATATGTATGCTACTCAACATCCCCCAGTTTTGCACATCGATGCTTGCGCATGTTCAGCTATCATTCAGGTAATAATTATTTCGCAGTATGTGGCTTACTCGGCAACATAGCCTTTGATGATTCTGCCAGCGGTAACTTGTCCACTAATTCCAAAATTTAACCTATGAATACAGATAGAACATGTGGTGTACCAAAATGGGATGTGTCATCTTTAGTTTATTTTAGCTTGCATCGAGCTGGGCAAAGGTTTTCCTTTGGCCTTCAACCTACTCGGCAATAATTTTCTTCAATCGTACGGCACTTTTTCTAAGGCTTGTAATAAATCTTTTATAGACAATTCGTTTCAAAATGACTACTCACCACAACCATCACCAACACCGCCACCACCAATTTC
>NW_008757726.1:0-862 GCF_000715545.1 Opisthorchis viverrini | reverse complement strand
CAATGAGGAATTCAACTGAGAATATGACGTTGTACCCTGTTCAATTGCGAGTTGACCACGATGCTGATCAGCTGCTTTGGCCGGACGGTCAAGTATTCGAATTAATAGGGGGTTTGAAACTCCATGGTGTTTTTTTGAGATGGGCATTGTTGTTGATCTTCAATAAGAACAAAAAAGCTGCACATTGCTTCTCGGCTTATCAGCATAGACTTGCTCTGATTAAAGCACGAAACATTGGTTGAAACATTTCATATCTTCCCACACTGTCAACAAAATAAAGTTTCCCGTCATATGCTAGTGAATAAGATATTGATAGTTGGTTTTTTGGATTCTCTAGACAATTGGTCTATGAAGGTTTCATAGACAACCGAGCTGATACCGTAGTAAGTGACAGAGATGGAACGCAATGCATCGTTACAAGAAACTGAGATTGTCACCATGATTGATAGTTTAACCCAACTTTCTGGCCCAGAATAAAAACCAGCTACCAACTCCACATCTCTCCCGGTTACGCAGATTAGTCAGGGTCAGTTTTGGTGGCAACTCAAAGAGGCACGTCCCAACGAAAAGTCAAAACTGACGTGAGAACAAAAATAGGGTTTTGAGATCCGTTGCTTGTATTTTCATGGAAATTTCTGACTCTTTGTAGCCGGGTGATTTCTAAAGTTTTTCGTCCCACCCCCTTTGTGTACAGTATGCAACACCGCAGCATCTCCTTTTAGGTGGGATACTTACCAGGTAGAATGAGGATTTTTAAAAGTCGTAGGGTGTTCATCACACAGTCACACACCCAAGAGAAAGCCATCCGACTAGGAGCCATTCTTTCAGAATATTTAACATGATTTCCCCAAATGCATTTTCT
>NW_008757725.1:0-862 GCF_000715545.1 Opisthorchis viverrini | reverse complement strand
TGAATCAGTAGCATGACAGAAGCATCCTCTATGCGGCGTTGTCTGAAAGAGCAACCACACACCCGTGACGGTGGTTGCCAAAGGTTGTCTGTGGCCAAAATGCGGAGCGTTTTAATGATATTGACGTGCTGTCCGATAGTTTTGCGTACATGGAAATGGCACAACATAATATCACAAACAACTGAACACGATCTTGCAAACTTGTGTTTGCACCGCCATTGTGTCCAAACCGAACGTTTTCACCGATTACTGCACACTTATCATCACCCTGAAGAGGGCAAGAGGATTACACTCAGCAGAAAATTAACCAGTATGCCCAGTGGCATAAATGGTTGTAAACGAGGTAACCACGTCATCCGTGGGCTGAAACTCGACCAAATTGCTTCGTTGTATGGGTTTGATCCGCATTCGCATCATCTGGAAATTATCCCGAAACACCGTTTGTCGCTCTCCGATGAAACATATGCGACTGTCGTGTCATTGCGCCGACTTCAGCACAAGTTTCTGTCTCGAAGCATCGTCAATACAAAAAGTAGATCATCTGCCTCTGTTACTTACTCGAAAGAAGCGGTGCATATTTCAGACGGTGACCTTAGATATCCTGACTGGTGACAGTATCAACGTACTCAACGGCTATAAACTACCGCATTGCACGTTACGCTAATCCACATTTCAGAATGGCCATGAAGAACCGAACTCTTCTTTAGTTAGCAGTCGGATTACAGGCGGCCGGTTTCACAATAATGGGTCACTTTCTGGTTGCAAACAAGGGAGTAAGAGGTGACCGATAGATGATTCGCTTGTTTTCTGTAGACAAGGCCGGACAAAGGATAGGTGTTTCGAGCATAGGTCGTCATTACCG
>NW_008757724.1:0-862 GCF_000715545.1 Opisthorchis viverrini | reverse complement strand
TGTCATCTGCGTATTCCAGCTCGGATAGATGCTCAACAGTAACGATTTGAACACCGCCAATTTTGAAGATTATCCAGCTTTCTCCCGGGCTATTGTCGCCTTCGAGGGGACCAGACATTTGCGCGCTGCGTGAGTAAGGTTTGGTCGACGAGCTAACCACCGCTCGTCCAAATTAAACACAGGTGGGGCAGGTTAAGGAAGCCACTGGAAGGAGACTACATACTTTTGTTAGCATTTTTCTCATTTTGGTATTTTGCGCCCACATCGACCAAGTTGCCTCTGAAATCCATTTTAAACTAACGGGATGGATTAAATGGGTCCTGGGACCCTAGAGAGCCTGAAGTGCAACGTTGAGAAAGTAAAGAGCGGCGCCACGTCTTTCCCCCACTATGGGCCTCAAGCTGCACCTAGGCCGCTGGACAGCATAATCAAGCCCAATCAGGGTTGCTTAGGCAAGAGCATCGTGTATCAATGTATCACGCTTTGCGCAAAAAGGTCGAGCACCAACATAAGCGATGGGACGATACCTAACCTCTAAGTCTTGAATGGGCTAAATTCTGACCAATTAGGGCGTCGCGGATTCACGGACTGATCGAAGTTATCGTTCTGCTGTCTGGACAAGGCTTCTGGTATCTCAAGGCCATAATGACCCTATCCAAGGATGGCATAAAAACCGGCGTGGAGCTATAGATGATCATTCATTACTTGTTCCGCTTGTGGCCCGGGTGTCCACAACATGTCAAGCGCCACTAGAACGGTATCAAACACGGCACGGCCGGCGTCAATTATGCCAAAGCCGAGTACCTCCCCTAGCGGATTTGTGTCATCTGACCTTGTTTTTTGGTTTAACGTCTTGAAGGTT
>NW_008757723.1:0-862 GCF_000715545.1 Opisthorchis viverrini | reverse complement strand
GCAGCAGTGACCAGCGCAGTGATGCTTTCTGATAGCGACATTTGTATATTTCTGCCAAATCTTTCCTTGACATCCTTCAGTTCGCAGCTACTTCCTGCATACTTGTATTATGTTCGACTTCCGAAGCGGTTGATCAACGGGCATATTTGTCACGTAAGCAAGCCAGCTTATTGTCCATGAAATACTCGCTTACGGCCTTATAAGCTGAGAACAATGATGCTTTACTTTCATAACCTCACCGAAATCGATTCTCCTTGTTTCCTCAATCGGAAGAAGGGGTGGGGGAGAGGGAGGAATTGGTACCAGCCTACCACGAATACCCGAGTTGCCAACACACCAGGCACTCGGTCAGAAAATCTGGTTGGAGACTCAAAACGTTAAAGGCACAGACGCCAGTCAGTCGCCACATAGTCCGGCTTCTCTGGTCAAGCAGAGGGCCTGCAGACCCCACTCTAGAAGGCCAACGCACTTGCAGCACCTACATTCTGAGTAACGCCCCTCGTCCTTCTCTACGNTCAAAGTCTGTCCATCATCAGGTTAAGCACAATCTGAAATAGGCAGAGGAGGAATCTCTTGTCTCTGTAAAACGTACCACGACGTGGCTCTGTTATAGCAAGTCGTAGATGCATCTCTTGGTGTGATGTCGGCTGTTTCACCAAGAATCCATTTCCTGATAACTTCCCTGCGAATTGGTTGGCTTCAGCCGCTGGTATCCATATTTTCGGTGGTCGAATACCTCAAGATGTCCCAGACTCCCGCATGAAGTACCCAATTTGGTAGACGAACAACAGCAGTTTGATGAACACGTCCTTTGGGGCCATCCTTTTTGATGCTAGAAATAGCGTACACCGACGAAAGCACA
>NW_008757722.1:0-862 GCF_000715545.1 Opisthorchis viverrini | reverse complement strand
CCTACGCAATTTTACCATCTAGCCTAGAATATAAAATGGAAGTTCTCATTTGAAATCATTCATCTGATTGTGCAACTTATATCCGCTAACGCAGCAAACGCCTTTTCAAAACCGACTACGAGAATGTGTGACCATCACCACGACTATCTTTAGAATGCCGTGTTTGATAAATGCATCTGACGGTGGCGTTACTTTGGTGGGCTTCCAACTTTCCTAGATTTATTTTCGTGGTGAATAGTAGCCCCTAAAACCTGTAAAAAATCACCCCNAAAACCTGTAAAAAAATCACCTTTTATTTCAATAATGCCCATTGGAGAACACTCTGAACTTCCTTGAGATTTTACTTTTCCTCTATTAAAGGAGCATAATTGAAGTGAAAAAATGTTTAAGTTTTCTTGTAGTGTAACCTAAAGTGCACAAATTCTAATCCAATTGCCTCCACTTGAACGTAGTTTTATCTTCTCTGGACCATCAGCAATAATACCTGCGGTAGAAACTCCTGATATATGATGACCACATGCCAAACGTTTGTTTCTTCAGGAATTACTTAACTAGATTTAGAAACAAGTATTCCCGACTTGATTTCAGTGAAATGGACTAAAGAGAAACATAAAGGTAAGCCTCAATATTTGTACAAGACAATATTTGTACAAGGTTGTTGATTAAAAAAATGTTGAGTTCATGGAATATGAGGGAAAATATGCAATAGCTGATGTACATAATGAGAGAAAATTTATTATTGCTTCTTGAGTCACCTATATGAGGTCTCAAATCTTATATTTTTCCGAAGCCCTTCCCTCCAGTAACCAGTTTCCTCACAGAAGTCCAATGTTTATCATTTGTGTGCTATGTTGCTCCGCGA
>NW_008757721.1:0-862 GCF_000715545.1 Opisthorchis viverrini | reverse complement strand
TAATAATGATAATAATAATAATGATAATAGTCATTATGACAGTGGTGACAAATGTGCTGTCCATGGATGTTATGATGGCAGTGACAATGAATTTGTTGGTGAGCGCAGAGAGCACAATGATTATACTTGTGACCGTGATGATGCTTATGAGAGCTTTATTTAGATCAATGAATTTGGATTTGGGTTCACAAAAGAATTTGCAATAAAGGCACAGACAGCGACTGCTGATCTTGCTTTTGTTTCTTCAGTTCCAGATCTGAAAACGAAAGAACTGTCTCGGAAAGCTGGAGCTTTCGGCATGGAACAATTATACTACAACCAGCAGACATGCGAGGTCCCACCGTATAAACACGTTTAGACGAGGCTATCGTAACCAACTTTGAAGCCTACCTCACCAAACCAAATTGCAATCAGGAAAATACAACCAGCAAAAGAGAAAGTCATTCAAGGAAGATGGACACTTCTAAGAAACTACTACTACACTTCAGTCAGTTGTCCCACTTCCCGAAGCTCTGTTCCAAAATAAGTATACATATTGAAACATTTGGTCTATGTATAAAAACTTACCAGCAGCAAGACTGATCAGTTTTTTAAGGAACTATAAAAGACGATTACACTGTGCTTCCTTTTTATGTCGTTACTCATGTGAGTCGCTCAAAACTATGCCGAAGATACATAACGGACATTCTTTGGAACAGTCCGATCCAAATATAAGCGATGAGACTTGAAATATGATGTAAGCTCTTTGGCTTCTGCTTGAGTGCACACTGTGGCGAATGTATATCAACAAGGAAACGGGACCCTGCAATAACCACTGGTATGAGTATTCATCGTCAAAGCGTGCACCTTACGTCCACTCATC
>NW_008757720.1:0-862 GCF_000715545.1 Opisthorchis viverrini | reverse complement strand
AACTCGAAAATTACTGGGTTATCAGGCGGTGCACCATCCAAATATCAGCGCTCGTGAATTACTTAAGGGTACTGGCAAGGTTTTTGTGGCACTTCCACATTATTCTTGTTTAAGCAGTAACCTAACTCCTCGGCGCGATTGTTAGCGTTTTTATCGCAAACCCATATAAAGAGAAGAAACACCTGACTCATTTTGCTGTCAGCAATGCTAAGGTTTGAATCCAGGATATCCAGTACGCAAGGTGACGGCGTCCCTACCACCTTCTCATAGCAAACCGGACGACTGGAATTACCATGCCTAAATTAACGAAAATATTCATGCTTGGGAGACGCATTTGATCAGCTGGATGCCCCAAATGACAATTCAGTGACCTTTCTGGCTGTATCGATACACTGATGCACCCAACAGGAGTGCCCCGTCAGATACTGCGTTGGATGCATGGGATTTGTCGGACAATTTCATATATCATATCGTAATTCGCTTCCACGTGACTCTTCTGTGAATGCTATTTCTCTTGAGGTAATTCGATATATATTTCAGATGCGTGGAATGCTAAAAAGGCACACAAAATCCCAAATCAAATCACGTTACAGCCATAAGAGCTTTCATGTAGCATGGTTGGTTGTACTTTTATAGCGTCCGAATCCTGCCTCAGTTCTGTATTTTGCGATAGGTTACGGTTTAATCGACAGAATTCCCAGTGTCCAGCGCTGCGATGCGCAATGCCTTCGCATAAGTGTAATATCATACCAACACGTTAGGCGTGTCATCTTGGTATTTAAAAGGCACAGCAGATCAAATTATTAAAACGCCTTTGTTTAATAAGCTGAACTAGATCCGGCAGACATGTAGCCATATATCT
>NW_008757719.1:0-862 GCF_000715545.1 Opisthorchis viverrini | reverse complement strand
CTCGTTTTTGATGCCCTGGTTCTCCCGTCTCCTGTACAGTGATTCAGTTGCACAATGCTACTCATTTCGGCACAGATGGGCTCCAATTCAGCCCCTAAACGCATTGCGAATGCTCACGTATTCCCAGAATGCTCAGATCTGGAACGGTGAATACCTAGCCGCATTATTAACTCAACTGGCCCAACCAACTACCGGTCAACAGTTTCCTGTGCAACATGCGGTCCCGGGGTGTCCATGATCGTCATCTGCTAGTTTTTGATGTCTTTGGGTCTCCCGTCTCGTATTCAGTGATTCAGATGCACGATGCTTCTCATTTCGGCACAGATGGGCTCCAATTCAGCCCCTAAACGCATTGCGAATGCTCACGTATTCCCAGAATGCTCAGATCTGGAACGGTGAATACCTAGCTGCATTATTAACTCAACTGGCCCAACCAACTACCGGACAAACGTTTCCTGTGCAATATGCGGTCCCGGGCGTCCATGATCGTCTTCTGCAATTTCTTGACTTCCCTGGGACTCCGGTCTCGTATTCAGTGATTCAGTTGCACGATGCTACACATTTCGGCACAGATGGGCTCCAATTCAGCCCCTAAACGCATTGCGAATGCTCACGTATTCCCAGAATGCTCAGATCTGGAACGGTGAATACCTAGCTGCATTATTAACTCAACTGGCCCAACCAACTACCGGACAAACGTTTCCTGTGCAATATGCGGTCCCGGGCGTCCATGATCGTCTTCTGCAATTTCTTGACTTCCCTGGGACTCCGGTCTCGTATTCAGTGATTCAGTTGCACGATGCTTCTCATTCCGGGGCACGTGGGCTACATTGCAGCCCGTAAACGCATTGCGCAATTGCAC
>NW_008757718.1:0-862 GCF_000715545.1 Opisthorchis viverrini | reverse complement strand
CTTGGGCAACTTGGCAGTATCTCAGCTTCCATGCTTCCTTCGGGTGCTATGGCAGCTAGGCGCTGGAAGAATGAACGGTTTATTCATTTTTATTCTCCGTTTGCCGTCGGAAACTGACAGTGCCCGGTAGTGAACGTTGGTTATTCTCTTATAAAATTTCCATGTACCTCCTCCATTGGACTCATTCTGCGATCGGTGCTCTCCTGAGGTCATCCCTCTGGTGGTGTTAGGCAAGGGTATCCTCTATCGCCATTTCTCTTCAACTCTATAAATGATTAGCTGCTTGGATTTTCGTTATATGTCTCTAACCTCAGGAATTAAACTAGTCCCATGGCTTTCGATCACGAGCATGAAGTACACCGATGATGTTGATGATGTTGGTCATACCGTTTGGAAATACAAACTGCTTTAAATATCTTGAATAATTCTGTCACACAGTTCGGTCCGCACTTCCTACCTGTTAAGTGTTACTGCAAGATTGGGTAGGACTAAACAAAACCCCTCATGCTTTCATGTGAACCACTCAGTGTTTTAGATGAGTTCGTTTACCTGGGTAGCTGCAGTCCCGGTGGACTGGCGAAATACGAAATCGCTTTCCGAATTGGGAAGATCGGGATTGTTTGCAAACCCTCGATATTTGTAATGCCGAAGGGACGTCAACTTGAGTGTTAAGAGTAGATTGCATAATTTGCAACCTGCTCACTCCTGGAATGAAATGGGGACACTGGTAGTCAATTATTTAGGATGTTTAAGGTTTACAAGGCCAGTTTACAACCTACCGATTGTCTTGCAAACACGGCCTTCAGCTTCAGTGAATGTTGCGTGTAATGGTAGATGTTCACAAGTATTCTCTCTAATATTG
>NW_008757717.1:0-862 GCF_000715545.1 Opisthorchis viverrini | reverse complement strand
ATTCACCCAGTGCTGTAAAAATGAAAGGACAACCGTTTCAGGTTGCTTGCCTCTTTCGAAACCGGCGGGGTCAAAGTAACAGATTTTTCTTTGGAGCCAAGTAAATCGGTCAGTGGCTGCAAAATATCTGCACAGTGGTGGATGAATCACCGGTAGTAGTTGATGATGTCTATGAAACGACGAAGTTGAGTGAGAGTTGTGGGTATGGGAAATGACTCTAGGGCCAAAATGCGATCGGGTAATGGTGAAATACTTGTGGCGTCAATGTGGTGGACAAGAAAATCCAGGCTAGTAATACCGAATAAGCATTTGTCAATGTTCAAACCTATGCTGTAAGTGGAAAAACGTTCAAACACTGCTCTGAGACGAGCTGCATGTTCAATTGGGGAGGTGCTAGCGAGTAAAACATCGTCAAGGTAGGTATACACAAACGGTAAGCCACGTAAAACCTCGTCCATGAGACGTTGAAACGTTTGGACGGCATTTCGGAGACAAAAGGGCATGCGGGTGAATTCGAAAAGGCCAAACAGTGTTGTGATGGCTGTTTTAGGAATATCTCCCGGGGCTACGGGTATATGGTAGAATGCTCGTACGAGATCGAGTTTAGAGAAGATGTTTGTGTGGCATAGGGTACTTGCGAAATCGTGGATATAAGGGATGGGATACCTGTCTGGGATAGTAGCGTTGTTGAGAGAACGGTAATCTTCACAGGGTCTCCAATCAACTTTAGATTTCTTAGGTACCATTTGTAGGGTGATGACCAATGACTCGATGAAGGGCGGATGATGCCGAGTTCGAGCATGTGTACGAGCTCGTGTTTTGCGATTCGTAGTTTATCCGGATGAAGTCGGCGCGGGTTGGC
>NW_008757716.1:0-862 GCF_000715545.1 Opisthorchis viverrini | reverse complement strand
TGGGCCGTATGGTCTAAGGTGGCGATTCTTTCGGCCAAATTATTACCCAAAAAATTTATGATGTTTGTCACGTACAATTACACTGTTATTATTACTATGAAATCGCACAAAATTTCTTTCAAAACTGGATTTTACTTTCACGACTTCACTTTGCTGCCTTAAGTTCCACGCAAGATCCACCGAATTGAAAAAGTGTGACCTCTGGTTCCTGCTCGAATGAACAAGTTTACGGTGAAGAATGAGTGCGGACACTTTCAAGCTGCGTCGCATCCCTAGGTCATTTAAAAATACTGAGTAAATTTAGAACCATGATTAGATTACTAAGACAAAATGGCTCCTGGTCCTGCAGAACTAGCCGTGTATTGCCGCTTCTCTAGGTGACAGTGCGCACTGAAAGCTAAGCTAGATTTTGCTGTTTGTTTCGACAACAGCTCCTCTATGTTTTTACAGAAAAAATTTACCAACGTTATCTGTAAATTCGACGAGCAATGGGATATTGGCATTTTTCCTTTAGGTTTACCTACTTAACTAGCTTAACCAGATGATCATCCTCAATGCCATCAACCAACCGCCGGGTAGGAAATCGAGTCTTTGGAATTTATCGTATTAGCCCAACCTAGATATGGTGAACCATGGGTGAGTAATACAATTCCACACCAGACGGCATCACGATCCTGTCATAAGGAAAGTCAATGCAAGTGCAATTTTTCAGTCGAATTCGAAGGTCTATAAGACATTGAAAGAGTTGGTCTATAGAAAACAGGTTTTCATCATCAGTAGCTGTTGAACAACTGTTACGTTTGTCATTCATCGTCAAAACCCTTCATCAAACGCTTTGTGCTTAAGGGGCTGTCGCGCTGCT
>NW_008757715.1:0-862 GCF_000715545.1 Opisthorchis viverrini | reverse complement strand
GTGAGTAGTTTCCTTTATGGAGGTTTACTATCTATTTCGGAAGACAATCACTGCGTTCTCGAGTTATCTAGACAGCTTGAATTCATTAGAGATGACTGAAAACAGATCAATAAGCGTTTTATGGGCGTTTCATCCCAGCAACAACAACTCAGTTTTGATCAGCGAAACGAGAAGCGTTCTAGCCACCTAGACTACGAGGTTTACGTCTACAGTAAGACAACTACACACCTAATGAACATCGATAAGGCTGAGACACACAGTCACAATTTGGTACTCGGGAATAGCCTAGCCAACACAGACCCCCACTGCAGAGCGTAAAGTGCAAAGACCGAATTCAGAAGGAAACATTTCGTCTTCAACGAGAAAGGAGGTAAAATCTGCGAAAAATAAGCTGAAAACAGCAAAAATAAATAAACGAGGAATTAGCTGTGCTAACGTTCATCGTAGTTCGGGCAAGACAACATATCTATCACGTTTAATACCGACTCTAACTGCGTACAATCGGCGTAAAACAAGCGCGTAGAATCTAGAAAACTCGTATAAAATATTCACAAGGTACAAATTTACACGACGAGGTCCCCATCGATAGAGAAGGGACAGGATAAAAACTAGCACACCAAAGATGAACAGACGTTGGGACCAGAGGTTGGCATATTCTTGTCCATTCTGGAAACCCCTCGGCTTACGACATTTCCATGCATCCGTGAGAGGAAACAAGTCCTTCGCCACGGGTGGGTGAAGCAGAAGAGGTTGGGGTTCGTAGATGAGTCTGTGAAGCGAAGAATAGCACAGAATAGCAAGTTGGATAAAACCATACAAGTAAGGAGGAATCCTAAAGAGTGCGGTGCACAGTCAGGGAAGC
>NW_008757714.1:0-862 GCF_000715545.1 Opisthorchis viverrini | reverse complement strand
AATAATATCACATTTCGGTTCATCCTCTCGTTATTCTCTTCCCTAGCTACCTTTTGTACCGACAGTTACGACGGGATCTCGCCAGTGGGCGTTTGGTTTCTGGGGTTGACGAAATGGTACGGTTAGCCGCTCTAATCGTCCAAGGTCAGTAACTCACTATCGGTCTGTTTCCAGGTTGATAGCCACTTCATTCGTACTAGCTTCTTGTGCATAGTGTTTGGGGTCATTGTTGTTCCGTAATTACTTTGCAAACAGTTGATCCCGTGTACTCAGCGAACCAGGTCTCTAGAGACAACACATGTAAAATGGGCTAGAGAAATTTTCATACGGGTTTTAAATAGTTCATATTTGGAAGCAGTGTGCAAAACCATGTGAAAAACTTGGGGTAAAAGTGCAAGAAAATCGAAGGAATTGTACCAGTGAGGCACATTTTAAAACTGCCGTTCACAGTTGTGCAAAATATGGTGTCAGCGGACCACATAACCGCTGATTATGGTAATCTGTGCAAAAATGCATTAAGAGAGGCTGCAGTCCACGGCCATACTCCTAACAGATTTCTATAAGATTTCGCACGTCCGATTAGACCGTATCCCGAATCCATTGTAGGTTCAACAAGTTAGCTCACTGGAAACGGATTCTACCCTTTTTCTCTGCAGGTTCTTAAGACAACTCTGCGATGCATGCGAGTGCATTGATGATTAGTAAACCACCCAGGTAAACTTGGTTAGACCATCCGGGTGAATTCTACCGTTTCTTTTCGACACATGCTGAGCTTACCTTCACACATCAAATGGTAAGATTGCCATCGTCCTCATCACTATCGGTAAAATTGTCAGATAGATCAGATTTCTGAAAATAACCC
>NW_008757713.1:0-863 GCF_000715545.1 Opisthorchis viverrini | reverse complement strand
TTGAAGCACTATTATAATAAGAGAACAAAAGAGAATGTCGCATCAGCACCTGACACTGACTCCTCAGGAGATGCGAATGGAAGGTGATAACAAAAGCTCCACTGTTGTCATCGATTCAAGGGCATACTTTGTTGTACTATATTTATTCTGATGTTGATGGTTTCGACGAGTGATCAAATTTACATGCGCAGAAACGGCGCAACCATCGATGTGCAATACTGGGGAGATTTTGAGCAGCATACATCTGCACTGCGCGTAAGCAAGGATTTCCAAAAGTCACAACATAAGTTCGGAGTGAGTGTCAATAGTATGAGCTTACCTCAAATTACACCTGCCTACACCGTCACCCAAAATTTACATTTATTGGTGGAGTACGAGAAACTCATCAAAAATACACAAATGAGTGGTTTGGAGAATCGAACGGGCTAACGCTAGTTGCAAACTTAGACCAGATTACCTATCCAAAACTCACAGGCTTCTCTAGAACAGTTTTGATAAAAGGCTCACGGACTGAGAATCTGTTATCCAGGCATACGAGAATTCGGTCGCTAGACAAACAGTGATTTGCGTGTCCTGGCAAAACTGAGAATAATTGTCCTCTTGATCAATGGCTGATGTTGTCGCGTAGACTGCGGTTTTTGGGGGTTCAGACAACAGAACGAATAGATCAGTATGAAAAGTGTGAAATAATGAGGTAAATTATAGGCGATCAGAGAGTGTGACTCACGGAAGTTGTGAAGCCGTCAGAAGTCTTGGACAAACAAACTATTCAGAGGGTCGCTGAAAACTTTGACATCACACCGTGGCTTTCACGGTTCCTGGGGCCACACAGGCAGCGGCAGTCGTCCAGTTTACCTCAACCT
>NW_008757712.1:0-863 GCF_000715545.1 Opisthorchis viverrini | reverse complement strand
GGTGAATCCCCAAGAGACTCGACCTGTCAGGTGTTCATCACCTCTCACGGGATCTAGAGATAAAACTTGAAGCTATCAACACGGACAATTCTAGTTGAATCCAAAGCAGGGTGGGCCCTCCACCAAATACAGTCAGTTTTCTAATAAGTGACTCACTTCAGAAAACAACACGAATTGTTTTTGAATTTTGATCATTGTGGTTTGTTCGCATAATAAACATGAATGACACTATCCTCCTGTATGTTACCCGGTCAGGCTTATTTTAATGTTTTTTGTGGCTGTGAGTGGTTTAGGCCTTCCCAATCATCCGTCACTAGGAGGGTCAACATGAAATTTCTTTCCCCTTACTGAGTTAACCGTAACACAGACTCGGCAGACTTGTTTCCGAAACTGAGACCAATGTTTATACCGGGTCTAACATTTAGTCCGCTTTTGAATGGTAGGCCGTGTTTTAAATTTTAAAGGTTTATGTTGATAGTTGGGAAAATATCAAACATTGGGTTCGGCTCGGTCATGAAGAGCTCTATCCCTCGATTTTTCACTGACTCATTAGCTAAACTGATTACCCGTTGTTCAGATTCATATGTTCCGCTCACCGATGACAGCGGCGGTAAATCAGTTGGGTGTGCGTGGTTAGCGTGATTAATTTGAGACCGTTTGAACTAAGTCGACGTTGGCTTCGGAAGAGAATCCCACAGATGGAGAATGACCACTAATGGAGAACTGTTAAAACTGTAGCACTTTGGTAGATCAGGCCTGCGAGTGCCTCTGCACACTGCATGGAGTGTTACGCTAACGTGACTCTTTGTCTTATACGAAGAAGGCCAATTAATGGTGCATTTTTGCGCATTTTATTACTAGCA
>NW_008757711.1:0-863 GCF_000715545.1 Opisthorchis viverrini | reverse complement strand
CTTAGATAATGGACGCGACACACTTGAAGTGCCATAAATGAAGAGCACTATAAGATAGTGGCTTCAGCCGGAAATAAATTAAGCCTTCCGCTAACGCTACTCAGCTTCGCCGGCTTTCGTGACTTGTCAAGGATAGAAATATCAGCTGTTGGGGAATCATACATCCACGTGGTCCAGAACCATTATGGCTTTCATCTGTCATCGTTTTATATTTCAGTTTCAGCTGATCTGATCAGGAATACATCTCTCCCGACTTACCATGCTGCGTGCACAGAAATAGTTCATACTGAGGAAGAATTTGTATGGCCAAAAGATATGCACCACGCAATCACGCACTTTTGAAAACTAATTGACTTGCGAAATGACAGATCTTAATTCCAGTATCTTCTGTATCACGAGTAAAACCTGAAGAAAAACCGCTCCCAAAACCCCGTGTCCGAGCAGCCGGCCGATAGCGACATTTTCGGAGGTCCTAGACAGCTCCTTGAAATAGAAATTCAGAATCCGAGTCCAACGCGTGACATAATCCAATCACGAAAATGGGTCCACAAAATTTAAAGTAACCAGTTTTTCCTGAACTTTCGTGAGATGGTTCAGCTGTGACACCCTTTCGGTGTCTAGCTGCCATGCCACCCGAAGGAAGCATGAGGGCTGGGATACTGCTAGGGTGTCCAAGCCTAGACAAGGAAAGTCGAGATTCAGAGGTTGGGTTGGATCCATGTACATTCCAGTTAGTAAATGTGCGCTATAACAACTGACTCTTCTCGCTCCTCTGCGTGGGATGCACACGCTGATTACTCCGAATATTGGTTTTTAGCACAAGCTGCTTTCATCACGGAAAATCCCCAAACCTCTTCTCTCCA
>NW_008757710.1:0-863 GCF_000715545.1 Opisthorchis viverrini | reverse complement strand
ACTGTACGACAAGTACGCAGCTGATAACAATGGTGGATGATGATGATATTACAACAGATATTTTGCATCAGACGCCGACTTTCTAAGGATGGACTGACGGGATTGGATCAACTAGTAGTAGCGGGTAACTGCGTTCACTGTTAGTTTTGCTGAGCAAATAGGGGCAGTAGATAAATGTTAGCTATTGTATGTACATAAACAGTCCGATCTGAGCAGATTATTTGCCAAGTTGTCATCCTCATCTAGCTCGGCAGACTTATCAGTTTAAATCCTACGAAAACGAGGGCTGCAAGATACTGCATGCTCACGTGATTGCACCAGCAGTAGAAGATACGAGAGATGCCTAAAGTCGAAGGCGTGAACTGGAAACGCCTCCTCTCAATGGCTTATCACAGGCGAATACGTCTCATATACGATGTTCAAATACACCAACAAACAACAAACTCTTTATTTTCGAGGTCAAAAGTTGTATTATCCAACTTCGTGATTAAATCGCAGCAATGTACAATCATTTCTGTCGAGATAGTAACGAGCCTTTGCAGTGACCGTGAAATATTTGAGGCTAATTTCGTCGCAAAAACTATCGAACAATATGCGTTGAAGTTTGGAACGGCCTTTTGTTGTGATTACATAACAGGCCTACGGCCCACGTTGGCTTTGGTCAAAGTTGCATTCGCAATCGTGATCAAAATAATCCGTGTGGTTGTTGATGGATCATTTTGGAAAGCACAAAATCTGAACAGAGTTTCCATTGACGTAATTGCTTCATTCGTGTGTGGAGACCGCCAGTATCGTAGACACTCTCCCGGACATTCCCGCTCGACCTCAACAAAGACTACTGTTGTGACTGCAACAGTAGTAGT
>NW_008757709.1:765-863 GCF_000715545.1 Opisthorchis viverrini | reverse complement strand
AATAACAGCCTTAGCGGATTGAAGAAAGCTGATCCCTCGATAAGAGGTCATCATCGGTTGGTGAACCAAAAAGTCGATATCACAACCGATGGCATGTA
>NW_008757709.1:0-687 GCF_000715545.1 Opisthorchis viverrini | reverse complement strand
CATTTGCACGGCAATCTTGAACAGCGATTAGGTCAGGTTTGATGAAGGACGTCAAAGTAGGTGCTCTTAAGTCCTCGGAGACGGTGTACCCCAGTCGGCGGAGACGTTTTGCAAGTTCCCTTGCAACCCGATTATGACCAGCACATCTGGTATCATGCGTGATCCAGCAAGATTGCAAAATATGCACCAAACTCTCCGGTTGGCCACAGTTTCCAAGACATAAGATCATCGGCCACCATGACCATGCAGAACGCTTCTAGCTCTCGTCCTGTGCAGGTTGTATCGAAGCTGGATACCGCGGGTAAATATCCGTGGAAACACTCGTTCTGGAAATAAGAGCCATCGATTCGAGATAGGCGAATCGACCAACTCCCGTAAACTGCGACAGTCAACGCTGTTATGCAGACTATCACCCCAAGCAGCCACCAGCTCTACCTTGGTGTTTACGCATGCACCATGGACTCGGATCGGAAGGCTGAGATCCCGAACAATTCAGCCAAATGCGGAATCGTTGGCCGCATTGCGTAGTACTCGGCACTGGGTAGAAAGAAACTCATTCATACGCATTTTACGCTGCATCGGGATTGTTGCACTCAGACTTGGGGTACCGAGTCCCCCATGTTGTACACCGGCGTGGATGTAGCTGATCAGGTTGTCTTTCGTTAGACGTAGCCAGCCACGAATATA
>NW_008757708.1:0-863 GCF_000715545.1 Opisthorchis viverrini | reverse complement strand
CGTTTTTTATCTCTTGTCCCTAGACGCTAGTTGCACACAATTCAGCTGATGCAGGTCCATATGGCCACATATGCCCACATTCGTTTGCATCAACCTGAATACTGATTGCCGTTTTTTTTTAAATCGTGCGGTGTCCCCTAACCGCAGTAGTGACCACCTTTGGCTGCCTGATATTTCGAGACACGGTATAGCTCACACTATGGTGCCCCCTAACAGAGAGTTTGACCTCTTTTTCCACTTTGGATCATGAATGAAGATTCAGCTGTCTTGTCGCCTCGTTTGCATGATAGAAATGAACCACCATGCGTCCTCGATGGGCCCAGGAATTTAACTGACCCATTCTAAGACTAATTTGTCACCATTCCTAAGCCAATTCTCCCTACCATGACAAACCCAACTGAATCTTGAAGATGTTCACTTATGGATGTGTCCACGAGCCCTAGTGCGACGTTGCGATGACATACCGTGACTGCTATACCCTGTTTGGTGGCTTGCTCGTGGTGCATATTCCCAATATTCCCCGATCGAGCGTGTCACACAAGTCCACATGACCGTCACAAACAGTCGAACCTGTGCCAGGGCTTGGGAGCGCTAACCACTAACTTTTCCAGTGGCTTTATCAAGTTGTCAGTAAAAGGGTGAAGGCAAAACCTCGACGCGCACTTGATGACCTGTGCTGGCCATTATTTAAAAAACTTGCCAGCTGTGATGAATTCTTTGGGTTTGTTTGGCACGACGCCTAACGCAAACATAAAAAACTTTTTTCCAATCATGTTCCGAATGGCTGAATCACTTTAACTTTGAGTCAACATAAAAGGCGTAATTATTGTTCATAATAATAATCAGGTTTATTCCCAACTTGT
>NW_008757707.1:0-863 GCF_000715545.1 Opisthorchis viverrini | reverse complement strand
ATTTCTAGCCATATTTCAGAGGCAGTGAATCACACCTGCTGTACTCTAAGTACCTGGGGTGTTTTCGACCAAACATCTGCCTCTTACAGTGCGTGGCACGTCTTTCACGATGCCCAACGCTTATGTGGGCATACTCCTCCTTTTATGCATGACCAGAGATGGCCAGTTGGACGCTACTTCAGCACAGTGCGACCAGAACCAATGCAATCTGGGCCGGGATGACAAGCTCAACATACACTTGATTGCCCATACACACGACGATGTCGGTTGGACTCAGACTGTTCAGGAATACTACGATTCTAGTGTCCGATCGATTTTGGATACGTCCATATCCACACTATTAGAGAATGAGTCGTATCGTTTCACATACGTGGAGATGGCGTATTTCCACAAATGGTTTGTGCAACAGTCAACATTGGTTCAGTCCAAAGTGCGTGAATTGATCAGGACCGGGCGTCTGGAGTTCGCACTCGGTGGATGGGTTAGTTCCGATGAGGCAGTGGTCTTCTATGGGGACGAAGTGGATCAGTTGTCAATCGGGCGTGACTTTATTCGCAGAAATTTCGGGTCATGCAGTCTTCCTCGTGTGGCTTGGCAAGTTGATCCTTTTGGTCATGCTCGTGAACGAGCCCAGGTATTTTTGGAAGCCGGATTTGATTCCCTATACTTTCAGAGAATGGACTACGTTGAGAAATATGCTCGAAGAGACAATAGAGAATTAGAATTCCTATGGGATCCCAGTCCAAAACAGGAACGGTCTGACGAAAATGACTCTGGACCGTTTTCTAAACTATTTACTCATGTGTTCTATGATAAATATTGCTACCCGGAAGGCGGATGTATGGGCGTGGAGTGTGGATATG
>NW_008757706.1:0-863 GCF_000715545.1 Opisthorchis viverrini | reverse complement strand
CATAGCTTTGATCCATGCTTTAAGTATTGCTAACATCAATTTCTGATAAATGTGCCGAATTCGCCACAAACATTAGGCGCGTTTATTGGGCGAGTAAATATTATCTATTGAATATTACTAGATATCAATTATCCGAATACCAGCGCAATAAGTGGCGAAAACCTACACGATCTCGATGTGACTCATGTGTCCAGTCATTTCAGCTTCATAAAATGCCGTCACAGCACTTGGTTTAAGGTTGTGTAGTTGCTCATAAAACGGAGAACATACAATTAGAGCTATCCCACCGTGATTTGATTCCACTTGATATTGAAATATAGAGATGTCTGGCAGCTGATTTAATGTTGCGGATGCAAACCATGTACGTTGGAATTTCGAACACGTTTTTTGAACTAGAATGTATGAGTGATTAAACTTAGCGCACGGAACTAACATATTCCCTTGTCTTTTAGAAAAACTTTGAGTGTCAAAACAGGCTACCCACATATTTTTGTGAATTTACTGTGACAAACTTGAAACTTCACAAGAAATGTGTACTCAAACTTTATACTTTGGCGAGTAGTCATCTTGCAGGTGCAAACGATCTGCGTTGAAAATTCCCCGCACTATGATGGGATAAACTAACNACAGAAGGATCCTTAGACATGTTTTCCTGCTGAACTAGCATTTTTAATCAAGGCTCAAAATTTCTGACGTATGTCGATTCCCTTCTGTTATGAATAGCACGGGGAATTCACAAATTCCAAAGTTTTGTATAAAAAATAGGAATTTAGGTACGGGCGTTTCAAATATATTCGTTGATTCACTGTGTCTATCTTAATAATAATATTCAATATCGTAAACAAACTTTACACTTTGGCGTG
>NW_008757705.1:0-863 GCF_000715545.1 Opisthorchis viverrini | reverse complement strand
ATTTGTAGGAACAGGGAACATCAGCGACCGTGTCTTTCCAAGGAACTAATTGCTCGTCTTGGTCCAAACAAACACCGTGACTTAGTTGGCCGTCCCATTCACCTTCAAGTGCATAGTAGTTTGCTACCACTGACAGCAGCTACTGAATCCGGTCAATGAGCTGGCGGATGTTCCGTTCGAGGGGCATCAAGGAATGGTCACGAAAACTTACCTAATACCGAGGCTGTGTTACCTCATGCTCGGCCAAACCCACTGCAACACGTTCAAATCAATGGATATTTACATCAGCCAGTCTATTCGTGGCTCGCTGGGTGCACAGAATGACACCTTAACCAGATGCACTCACGCTGGTAAACAACATAGTAGACCCAACATCCCAACTCTGAGTACGCATGGGAAATCCTGTTGTCCACGCAGTGCCGAATACCACTCAATGTGTTTACTGATCCTGTATTTGGTAAGATTGTGCGGAACATCAGCCTTCCAATCCTGTTTCAAGGCACGTGTGTGAACATCGAGAGAAAAATGATGCTTGCTTGGGCTGGCAGTCTGTTGATGTTGGAGACTTGCGATCGGTGGTCCTCTCGGCCCTTCCGAATCGATAGCATGTGTTTAGGACCCATGTTCCCTGAGTCGGTTACCCGCGATATTTACCTCTGGTGCAACCCGCTGATGATGACAGTTAGATACGTCCGGCTTGGTCATGATAACCAGATGGTCTCCTTTTGTATGTGGTCAGCCAGAGAGTTTGGTGCAGATTCTGCAATCCTCTAGAGTCACGAATGACGTTGAGTCTGCCGATGAGCAGTACAGTGAGTACAGATGGCAAACTGTGTATAATTTGGGTTCAAGTAGAACATAAG
>NW_008757704.1:0-864 GCF_000715545.1 Opisthorchis viverrini | reverse complement strand
ATACTTGATTGGATACAAATAGTCTGTTTGCGGAGTGTAGCATTAATGTGAGAGAGTGCGAAGAGCTGTAACTAAAGGTATGAGGCTCGGATTAAACAGATTTGAAACACTCGAGTAAAATATGAAGAACGACTTGTGTGAGAGATCGTGCGGTATGTGTTTGGGTCAGGTTATCACCATTAACCAAGTCGCTGTTGACCAATAATGCCAAGACAACTGCATGTGGGTGGGTATCACAAATAAACACAGTAGTTATGTAGGTTTAACAGTAGAATTCTTTTCGTCAAAGAAGTAATGCTCCGCCACCCTCTGAACAGCAGTCTTTTGTGAATGGTTCTAAGGAATAGATAACCACGCAGAAGTAAATCAACAAATGACAATTTAACGGACCTTACTACGTTCAGGATAACTTGCGGTTTGCATAGTGTCTTGCAATCTTTCATCAAGTATCCGTACATGTATTCCGGTAAAGTAGTCTCGCCAAGATTCAGCAGTCGTTCAACTGGTTTCCCCAATCACCCCAAAGTTTACTTGTTGACGCGACACTCGGAAAAGATGCTACGCATTCTGGTGGAGTTGGGAGCAGATGTTTTGTGTTACCCTCTTGATTTTGGTACAATGGCCCAGATAAATTTGATGAAACTTGTCCGTGTCATACTGAGACATTGAAGCAGCATACTTCCGCAGAATATTTTCAGTAGTGCATTTCCACTAGTCCCAATCAACCGTACCATTCACCATTGGTATGCCCACTGAAGGAATACTGTAATATGAGTGCATGTTTAGTCATTGCTTTATTTTACTGTTTCAGTGAGGACAACATACGATGCCATCTTTCCAGACAAAGTGTACTTTGAAATTACC
>NW_008757703.1:0-864 GCF_000715545.1 Opisthorchis viverrini | reverse complement strand
TTCTACAATGCATGTTGGGAAAAACTGAACGCACAGGAATACCCAGAGACCCGGTCCCTTATTTGTGGAAGAGTAGGAACTGGAAGTCCGTTAGGAATAAGCATCCCAGAAGGAAGTTGGAATCGATGTGAAAGACCTTGGCATTTTGAAATGGCGAAAGAAGAGCAAACTTCTATAACGGTAAGACGCCGAAACAGGTTTAACAAAGTTACAGATGAAGTTAAGCAGAATATACGCTTTTCATTTCAGATCCACCATTGAATGAAACTGGTTTGCGTAAAACGAACCGCAGTTGTACCAGTACGCTCAATAAATAAAACCACTTCGCCAATAATGGTTTCATAATTTCCAGGCGCCGGCATCGTGGAGTGAAAACGCTCTCGGTTATGATCGTGAATGAATATTTGTGGTCGTTGGATTAGGTCATATTGGATAGTCGAGGCCCCATAACCAGTGGCGCGCTTAGGTACTAGCTTTAAATTCACGAGGGGTACCCACGGTAGGTAACAACGCGTGCAGTTATCGTGATGGAAGGTAGTGGTTGGGCTCATTTTCGACAGTAGTTAGGCTTTATGACGCAGCCCAACAAAGTGACGTCAGGCTTCGAAACGGTAAAGAAATCCTATGTTGGTAATTCACATGAGATATGCAAAACGCTGCATTATACCGTGGATAGCTGTGAATAACTAACTACGTGAGTTATCCACAGATGCATACTCCCCAAACGATTGATCCCAATAGACTCAGTCGCACAATGACGGTTTGCGCCAACGGTATTCCGTGGCTAGATAGTGTAGTGCGGTAAACTTGCGCCTTGCGATCGACGAGGTCGCGGTTCGCCAACCTATCTATTATTTATTTTTT
>NW_008757702.1:0-864 GCF_000715545.1 Opisthorchis viverrini | reverse complement strand
CCAGGAAGAAATTTCAGAGGCTATCAAGCTAACACCTCATTTGATCAACGCGCTAAAATGTGAAAGATATCAGGAATAGTTGCTGAAACGCTCCAGGTGTGCCGACTTGTGGACAAAATGAAATACTGAAAGACCGAGGAAAAAACACAAACTGGAAACTAGAATGCAGGTCATTGCCGTAAAATGTCTATCAATAGTTAAAAAACAGCAACGGTGCTACTCAATTTTTCAAAATACTCATCAATAGCATGCTGAGAATAATAAACTGCATCCATGGAAAACAGGTCCCTCCCATCCTTCTTCCGACCATGCTCCTGCAGTTCAAAAGTGTTTTTGAAAATATCACAGTTTCGGAAAAAATGGAAAAAATCATCACCTCAGTTTATACGTCGCAACGTTCAATCAGCACACAAATGTACAACTGTGAAGATCAACTCTTTTTTGCCTACGTGGACTTGCGAATTCGTGTGGTACAGCACGTTAATTTTTGTGCGACTGTGGGTCTTCCAGAGTGTTCTCCAAGCAAGGCCTTTTCCAGGAAACAAGGCAGCATGCCTCTATCATTTGCCAAGCTTAAAACTTACAAAACTTGCGAGTTTACAGTTAAGATTCGTACCACAAATGCATAAATTCACCCTATGTTGTATATTTTTATCCGTGGACCAAATAAAGATCTGCGGATGAAAGATTCTCTCGTGTGTTCAGTGGACTTGACGTGACTGTTCACTAAAGTCTCCTTAGCAAAAACGGTTTACCAAAAATTTCCGTCAGCATTATAGTCCACTTGTACCCAACTTACATTGGTCTCGACGATCGGACTCAATTTTACGTGGTTAACACGCCAAATGCACCATGGAATGATGA
>NW_008757701.1:0-864 GCF_000715545.1 Opisthorchis viverrini | reverse complement strand
GGGCGATTCGCGTCTGGTTGATTGTTCATGACTCTGGTTGTCGGCCGGTTTGTCAGCGAAAATGACACGATGAAGAGTATTCCTCGAGGTCGCTGAAAGTTTCAGCGGCGAATTGCATAGTTATTTGTATGGTTGATGTCCGGTAATATTCAATACAAGATAATCTTTTGTCGCTAATTGAACGCACTAATTGATCGTCGAGAAAGCGGAAATGCGTGCAACACCTATAACATCGAGGGTAGTTTTTAACACTATTCAAACTTGACGCTATTCAAAGTTGACGCGCGAAAAACTTACGGGGCAACTGGGGTTTGTTTGCGCGAGCAATCTTCNATCTTAGGCATTACATATCAGCTCAAATATGTTTCCTTAAGCAAACCGCCAAAATACGTGGATAACTGCCGAATCTTCTGCCAAATTACAGAGCGAGTTCCTTATTGTAAGTCGCTTTTTGAATGGCGATTGCTACGAGAATATGAGGCAAATGGCGCAGCGCAAACTTGTGTTTATGTAGTGTGCAGGCTTCGGTAGCAAAACATCTGCAACACTGAATCCCATGTAGTTGGATATTGGTTAACGTAAACAACCAATGCGTTTCAGCAACGGGTTCTTGGCAATTGAAAAATATCAAACTGCATAATCACATCTTCAGGATCAATCCCAAAAATGGATCAATTTACTTTATGTTATTTGGCCGATTGCATCGGCGTGACAGTTAAATTGGATTGCATTGAGGAAAAGCCTTTCCCAACTAAACTCTCCTGGTTGGATTTCTCACCGCCCTTACGGCGAATGTAAACTCTTCAGGTTACGCGAGGGAAAGGAGTGCCGATGGTTCCAACAATGATGATGCGCCTGCACAGT
>NW_008757700.1:0-864 GCF_000715545.1 Opisthorchis viverrini | reverse complement strand
CAAATCAGTCATGTCGATGTCATTTAGGAAGGTACGGAGTGAAACATCGTTGAGAGTTGGTTCTTCCACCAATTTTAAGGGCTGCATCGTGCGTATAAAACGACGCATAGGAACCGAGATATTGGCGGATCCCCAAGTTGGGCAAAGTGAATCGATTGTGAAGATTTTATTCCGAACACCTTCAAATCAGTAGCGAATCCATATTGCGGAAGACCGATAGCTCTGTGTGTATAATTGTTGCACATGCTTCTCAAAATCTCGATGTACCGCCACGAGACTGGTCTTGATGGACATGTGAAATGTCAAAAATATTTGCTGTCCCAAAAGGACAACGGACACCTCTTTACCGCGGCTTCTCAATAAGGCAGGTAGAAATCGGTTTTCAGTTTGCAATGTAGTTCCCCATCACATATGGTGGTTTTTAGCAGAAGCTGGAGTATAGGCGCCAAATATGCGAAATCGGAATAACAGCTTTCCAAAGAGCGTGCTATTTTGTGTGTTCGATTCGGGTTGTTTGAAGACGTAGGTTGAGCATCCCCTAACCCCAAAGTGATTTGAAGGAGATCACGTAAAGTTGGGGGTTTGTGTGGACTACCAGAAAAGCGACCGACTGAAATTAACTGTGACCTGTTCGAGACGATGCGGATAAGGTCTGCTGAACAACGTCTTTTAAAGTTTGTTTTTTATTTTCCATCTAGACTACCTGAGTAATCATTTGCTATTGCAACTACGTCGGACCCATTTAGGGTGTGCTAGCCTTGTTTGTTTTCTTCACAAAATGGCTTTCGAATATTTCATGATTTTACGCCATCGCAGCAACCATGCTGGTTACTACTACCATGATGTTAATTGTGATGATGACGC
>NW_008757699.1:0-864 GCF_000715545.1 Opisthorchis viverrini | reverse complement strand
TCGCTACGCCATTCGAGATATCGCGATACGTGGATGGTCGTAATGCACTATTCACAAGGACTTGTTTAATTGTGGCAAAATAGGTGACCTAAACTTCAAAGGCATACACCTATGGTATAGGACTGAAGCTCAGGATAGCTCAGTGATTAAGGCGCGAACTAATTGATCGGAATGTCCGTGGTCCGATTACTTTGCATTTTCGTGAGGCTGATATCGTAACTACTCACCCCGCAATTACTACTACTACTACATTCCCAGACAATGATTCTCATATGGAAGGAGAAGGTGACAGAAGTTCGAGGATCACCGCCAAAAAGGAAATCAAAACACCACGTAACTGATTATTCTAATTTCATACTTCTTTACTCCACGATCAATGAACTCTAGTTGGTAAGAGTACGCCAATCTCTCCTACACTTTCTGATTTCGAAACATTTTGAAGGTTTTTACTTTCTGTTAGTACATTAATCACGAGAAGTAATCTCTATTCGCCTATGTATATCAGGTGTCACGTGATTAGTGCTAATATCTGCCTTGCCCTTTCTATCCTTCACTCTCTCAGTTCGCAGAGATTCGCGGGAACATTGCATCTTGTCAGAATCAGATTGTGGAACTAGACCACTTGTTGCACACTGATCGTATGGCGACGCTGGCTAGCGCTTATGGACTGCAGGCCTGGATCCATCGTGATCGACTGAATCCGATTCAGGAACGGCTTAAGGTGAGCAGAATTGAAGCGGTCACTTTTTTTGGGATGAGATTTTCATCTTGGACCCTCACCACGTCTCAAAGTGGTGAAAGCCACTGAAAACAGGACAGGGGAATTCTTCTTAATTATCCTTGATAACTTATGGTAAAACAGGA
>NW_008757698.1:0-864 GCF_000715545.1 Opisthorchis viverrini | reverse complement strand
TAAGTCCTCGTAAAACTGAACTTGTCTCGAGTGGAATCATTCTGATTTTTGGCCTACAAAGACCCAAGCTCGACCGCTATGCTTCCATGCTTCTTTTGACAAGCCTTCCTTTGCGGATTCTTCAGGAATTTGGCCACTTCACAGGCATCCTACTAGGATTTATGGTTTTTGTTCTTGCCTGTCAGAATCACCGCGCTTACTTATAAGCCTTTCAAAAAACTGCAAAAGCTCTAGTAATTTTGAATAGTTTCGACTCGTTATCATCAGTTCCCGCTCAGGAATGGATAGGAATGTCTTGAAAGCGTACTTCAACCAGACTTTGCATTTTGCATGCATAAGAATTGATTTTTTCAAAGAAAATGCAGACGAACTGCGGTATTTTTTCCACCGAATGCTTGGTATATTTTCCGTATTTCGGTTACCCTATCCATCGAAACGTGCTAAGTAGAAGCACCCATCAGTCTTAATGTTCTTGACAAAGAGAACGCAATTATCAGTCCTCTGGACAGTTGGACGCGGTTTTTTTGATTTCCATGCACAAATCTCCACAGTTGCCGTAGATGAGTTGACATTTTTCCTCGCGGATGCGCTTATGCTTCACTACTCATGAATTTAATTTCCAGCCAGATTCACCAAATAATCTTGATGTGTGTTCTGATCTCCCAGATGATGAAACTGTCGTGGCGAAAAGGAATTTTCAAACAGCTGGGTTATGCATGATGCCTTCCGAAAAATTCCATTTCAAAATAACTGAATAATTACTACCTCCCTGACGTGGTTGGTGGCTGGTTAGTGAAGACAATGGCACCATTTGGAGTTTAAACGCAATCAAGATCAACTCCTGATTGACGGTTCACATCTTTC
>NW_008757697.1:0-864 GCF_000715545.1 Opisthorchis viverrini | reverse complement strand
CAATTTGGTTTTCTCAACTTTGCTTGGACATCACGAGCAGACAGCATAGAATAGTTTGAAAGATTACAGAGCTTCATTCCTTTGATTATAGCGTTTGATGCAGACCGATACATGTCTGATAAAAAACGACCTGGTAGGATCAGTCAATTTTGCGAGCGAATGCATTTTTGTAGTATGACAGATTTGCTTAGAACTACATAAGTGGATAAAAAACAAAGATTGTACACGTTGAATCAATCTGAATACTCATCATTCGTTTTACAATTATCAAATTGAGTGCTGCGTTCAGCGGACTCAGGTTACACACGGACTCGGGAGTGGATTCTCTTTATTGGACAGTCTTCGTTTCGTTTTGGGGCGCTTTTTCTCGGTTGTGGTGCCCTATATTAGGATTATCGTCTTGCTAAAGTATCGCTTCTCTAGGTGACTTATGGAGAGGTGGTTTATTTGGAGGGACTGTCGTAAGCGGTCAGTCAGATAGGTAAATCCCAACAGGAAGCCAACAACCACCATCTTGGGCACTTTTTCAGACAACGGACATAAAAAACTGGGTTTGATGTAAGCGACGAAGTGTACGACTAGAACAGGGTAGATTATCTTCGGGAGTGAAACACAAAACAACACTGAAATTTGTCTATCTTCTTATGATAACCAAGACGTTTGATTGGGCTGAAGCCCGGAAGCGTGCGCTGAATGGCACCAAATGAATATCACAAAAGAGGGACTCTGCTCTGTCTCCCTTGAAAACCGACCTGGTGTTCAACTAACCTTACTTCATGAATAGACTAGTGTTGAGTTGGAACATACAATCGATGGAAACCAATGCCTGCAGGATGAACCCCAGGATGGACGAAGCCACTCGTT
>NW_008757696.1:0-865 GCF_000715545.1 Opisthorchis viverrini | reverse complement strand
TGAATCAGTAATGGCATAAACAGAAGCAACACGACATCGTAATCGTCTTCTGACGCACAGGAATATCTAATTTATCAGCATTAAACAAGAAACTTACACCACATCTGTGTTTGATTCAAAAGATGTGTAAGTAGGTACTAAAATGCGATGTAGAGGGAAACCAAACCTCATTACTGAGAATTATTCACACTTGAGTAAACGGTTATTTTCCTTGTCGCATGAAAGATGTTCCGTGCACATTCGGAGACTCCGTAAATGCATGTCACTCACGACAGGTGAAACTAAGTAAAGCTGTCCAAAATAATAAAGCATTTCTCTTTAGTCATGTTTCCCAAACTCCATATGCCCCGATACCTCTGATTCTACCATCTACATAATGTAATTTTCCTCACAAGAGTGCATTGGAAAACATTAAGCAAGCTCTGACTTTCGTTGTCATTACTACCAAAATGACGCCTACATACTCTAGCAACGCTATCTAATGATCACCTGTCGACGGCCTACCACTGCAAACGAAACGATCTTATTTATCGGCAAATTTACTGGCGGGAACTCTGTTTCCATGAAATGCTGCACTCACTACGCGGTTTCACAACTAGAGAATGGCAAGATGCGACCACCAGGACTCCGCTAATAACACCGCAAAGACATGGTTCATGAAATTTGCTTAGAGAACTTTGAGTGGCCAGACATTACGGTTCGGCTTGATGTTATACACTGTGTTCGAAAGAATCGCCATTATATACTTATTGGCTGATTTTGCGGTCGTTAAAAGCTGTCGTAGCGGCATGGAACAAGGTAAACGAGACAATAGATACACAACAATTTTGTCCAAACACTATTATGTACCCCAAGGTTATGTACA
>NW_008757695.1:0-865 GCF_000715545.1 Opisthorchis viverrini | reverse complement strand
GGTCAACTGCTAAGCAACAGGAGTGTGCGGCTTTCGGGACCGACCTTTTCTAACACGTCATCCCTCAGAGACAGGCAGCATCTCAGCTTCCATGAATATGCACATGCTGGTCACCTGGAGGAAACACTTGACTGCCTTCACTCTACCGCGGAGAACAGTGACCGCCTCGCAGCTCAATTAGTCGTGTAACAGGGTCTCACTGCTCTCCCTTGGCCTTCCTGGTATGACTGCGCCTTGTAGAACGAAGTTCCGGCCGGTGTAGTCCGCAGGATTACTACCGAACTCCGGCCCATCCACCACATCAAAGTGGCAGCTTTAGATTGGGATGGTGTCCTCCAACGGCAGGTCGTTCACGAATCCAAATGGATCACATCCTTACCAGCTAACAATGACGGCGGATCAATCAGTGACTACTACCGGTTTTGGAATTATGATCACGAGCTCTTCAGGATCGCGTAAAGAGCGCACAACTTCCTTGGCAACTTAGTTGGTGACAAACGCCGAAGTAAGACGAACTTCTCAGAATCGCTTTCGAGACTCTCTTCCCAATGCCCCGTCGTCTGTTGTCAATATGCCCTGGAACAAAATAATCATATTTATGTACAACGCTGGAGGCTTCAGTTTTGTTTCTACCAGGTCAGAAAAAGAACAGGAGCACCGCTTAAATCTCAGAGGAGTGTCGAAACCTATTCTGAACATAATTCAGCTAAAGAATCATCAGATCCAAGCCCATCTAAATTTGGTGGACAGGAAAGGATAGGCAAATGGAAGAAGCACAGAAAGCCGAGAGATTGTTTCGAATGATACGCGCGACCGAACCCTGGAGACCGACGGTGAGACAGGCACTATCATTTGCAGTGAGGCA
>NW_008757694.1:0-865 GCF_000715545.1 Opisthorchis viverrini | reverse complement strand
ATTTCTGCTGTACTCTTGCACACACCACTTGAGGTCCCATTACAGGATGACACACGTTACCTTGGAAACAATGCGGATTTCCAACAAGTACGACACAGGTGAGCCGGCAACCTTACTACTATACAATGTACTTCGTTACTATGGTAGTTTCCGCGCAATAGAACAAAAGCACCTTAGAAACCAGTCACTAAAATATTGAGGCTCAGAATATGCATAGTTGCGCCTGAAAAGCCTCTCCTGCTTTGTTGTGCATTAGGTTGAGGACAAGGTGTGAAATCTGCATCACAGAACGAAATGAAGTGATTGTGTGGGAGTACAGCGTGTTCGCAGCGCGTAAATTTGATGTCAGTCACCCAAACAGTCAATAAAGACTTCAAGCGATACGAAAAGAAAAGCCTTCGGAAAATGAAGAAACCACTTAATCCAGGGACTGATTCTCCCTGAGTAACAACAAAAAACAAAAACAAAACAAAAACAACGAACACAAAAACGAACCATGAAACCAATTTTCACTGTTTTAGCCTACAGCAACTCCGCATGTCGTAAAAGTCACATTTTCATACCCAAGAACACAAAAATCTAGCAGCATGACGTTTTGAACTCAATTATGGAGCAATCCGACGCAAACACACCAGGTGACTCCCTCCAAGGCGGGACACTTTTGATACCGAGGGTGTCCAAGAAAGTATCAAGCATAATGAACTACACCACATGGTCAGCAAGTGCTAAGTTGGATGTGAGATGCAGTTCTTTTCCCGTCTATTCCCGTAGAGTAGTGTATCTTATGGGTACAAACAATGCTGGCAGGCCACAGGATATTTTATTATTTTCACATGAAATCTAACAGATGTTACATGCTTGTGAG
>NW_008757693.1:0-865 GCF_000715545.1 Opisthorchis viverrini | reverse complement strand
GGGCTGGGGAGGGTGCTTTTTGTGTCGGACATCGAATAGCGAACGGAAAGATAGCACAGCAGAAGTTGTGATGGGGATGTGTTTCCGGAAGCTAACATGCACCCGAGTACGAAGATTCAGTTGACTTCACGGGACCAGGGAAAACTTTTGATGTTCGTCTATTGAGTACCTCGAATCTTTTCACGGTGAACGCCCAAAATCGATTCGGTTCGGTTCAGTTCACCCGCTATTAACCAAGTATCAAAATTACATTGGTTGCAGCTGACAAAGGTTAAATCACCAGGAAATAGGAAAGAATGTAAAGTTTAGCCACGCACCGAAAGCGATGACATGACCAATTAGTTAGCTACGCACTAATGTTGATAGCGTTGATGCAGGAGCGCCAGCGACTGCGTCCGTCATTGTCAACAATCATTGATGAGTTGACTTCCGGGAGTTCCATCGACGGGCCGAAGTTGCCAGGTCACAGTTTGTCCATCTCTCGGTCACTTCCATTCAACACAGACCGGATGAAGACAGATCTGTGAGAGTACAGGTTTTGAACTGTGTAACCTGTAAGTCACGAGTAATTCATCTATCTTCTTAAAATTATTCGGCGCACCTCAGCGGTGTTAATTCGATGTTTCCACCAGACCTGACTGGTGATTTAGAGACAATGGTGGTCAAACACTGACAACTTTAATACATCCTATGTGCTTAGAAGCTATGTTTTTGACCCACAAAGCAGTATGGATAGTACTGTGGCGGTGTAATCTCTCCCCTTGGCAGACAAATTAATGTGACGCCACTGCCAGATATGTCAGAGGCTGGAAAGTTAGAGTAGTCCTTAACCAACACATCATCATCGAGAGCATGATATCAGTGT
>NW_008757692.1:0-865 GCF_000715545.1 Opisthorchis viverrini | reverse complement strand
AGCAGCACTTTACACTTTGCAGGTGTGGATTACATACCAAGCCGTGTCACAGAATGATTAAAGTTGTCTGATATCACTTGCATTTTTGAAGTATCTGAACCATGGAGAGCAATGCAATCCGCGTGCTTAGTGCCTGAGCAGACGCCCGAGGCGCATTTCAATCCTCGGGATTTGAGAAACAGACCGAAGTTTCGAGTAGCACATCTGTAGCAAATTTGAACAGAAGCGAGTAGACAAAGTAGCCTTGTCTCATACTACTGTATATGGTGAATTCAGGCGAAAGGTTGCTGTATGCCCATAAGTGCCTACCGGAGTTCGCATACAGTGTTCTAATAAGGAATATAAACTTGAGAGGAATGTCTCTTCCCACCAGGCCCAACCAAAGTTTCCGAAAATTGACGGTCAAAAGCAGCCTCCAACTCAAGAACTCAGCCTTCGACACCGATCACCGGAAGGTTGAAAGAAGTGCTGTTTGAGAATCCGTTTCAAGGTGGAGCTATGGTCGATGTATCCTCGGTCAGGGTTAACCTCTGCCTGATTCTGAGGATTTTATCGTTCTGAACAGCCGATCAACCTGCGTGGCATAATCCTAAAGAGCACCTTAGGGTGATGCCGCGTGGATTTCTACATTACGTTCCTGCACCCTCTTTGAATATCAGATTCACGTTCACAAAGGTTTAGCTGGCCGACGCTTACCTCCAGATTGAATTCGAGGAAGAATCCCTAGAATTATTTGCCATC
Organism: Opisthorchis viverrini; assembly: GCF_000715545.1. Taxonomy (NCBI): domain Eukaryota; kingdom Metazoa; phylum Platyhelminthes; class Trematoda; order Opisthorchiida; family Opisthorchiidae; genus Opisthorchis; species Opisthorchis viverrini. Next base: position 124 of record NW_008757692.1, on the reverse strand, counting down.
AATACATAACGTGGTCTATTCCAGTATATCCAACTGCTATTGGGTGTCGAAACAGCGTCAACCATATTTCAGCGGGTCATCGATACGATGCTGGAGGATGCTCTTGGCGTTGCTGTCTATCTGG
>NW_008757691.1:0-865 GCF_000715545.1 Opisthorchis viverrini | reverse complement strand
TGAAAGATTTCTCGGGCTCACTTCATGAACCATAAAATAGTAGCGTTGGCCATCGTTGATCCTGTGTTTATTGCGGCTGTATGTGTTAGACTTGCGGATATTCTGTCCCTTCACTGACAAACATCCGTGCAATACGCCATGCCACACGACCTCAGCATCTAACTATTCCTGAGTACTGATGGGTGATTTTGATTTCATCAACAAGCGTTTGGGGCAATAGCCCAAATAAAATCGTTCACCTGATCTCATTAGTTTCCAGGTGTGTTTCAAGACAGGCCGCACAGAAACGTAACGCTGAATCTTTCATCATCCATTGTTCAGTTTTCGACGTTATTTTATACAATTACTAAAATAAACCCGGCGGTTTCCTCTGAATTTCAGATTGCTTTCCACCCGTTCACATTCATGATAGCTGCTGAATTTTCCGTCTCGCTTGGAAAGTTGTAGGTCCTGGCTGCTGCGTCCGGCATTAGCAGCTTACTTTAGCAAATAAGTTCAATCGAAAGATTTTACTAAAGATATTTACTGTGTTAAGTCAACCTAGATACGGGTGCTCAGCCGGTGCATGTATTCCACTTGCTTAGTGATGTGGACCACAGGCGACATGTATAGTCACACATGTAACGTATGACTGAAATTTCTATGGTTAGGTGGACATTCAGATTTCTAATAAGTGGCACAGCGGCAGCACCTGATTGGTTTACCATGTTATTCCACGCTATGCTTCAGCTACAATGTTATCATCACCAAGCTCGGAGACATTAGACGTAAATACACATTTTTTATGAATAAACAATGTCGTTCAATTCCGATAATGGATTTTTTCTACCATTTGCAGATAATGAATTGAAAGCTGTCTATGAAT
>NW_008757690.1:0-865 GCF_000715545.1 Opisthorchis viverrini | reverse complement strand
CTCAGTTTCATCTGGCATCGGATGATGCGTCAGGTTTAGTTGTTTTTGGAGCCTGGAGTAATCCGTCAGCAGCAGAAGCATGGTACCATCAGGGGACCCAGTCACAAAGAGACTCGACCTTATTGCGATGTGACGGATTTTATGGTAACGTGATGCACTGAGCCATGCCGGGTGGCGTTCATGTGACACTTACAGCGTCTCGTACCCGGTCAGTCAATGGTTAGAGACCTGACCAACACAATATCTTGGCCCTCCGGATTAAGGGTTGGAACATGCGTGGCTCCTTTTTTCTACATATATGATAACTTACTCGCATTGCCCGCTAAATACCTCTGCCATGGGGTTAGGCTTCAGCCAAATTCCGGCAGAGGACCCTGATCCTCTTCCTGTTTTATCCTAGTAGTACCCCAGCCCACATACAAATATCAATTCCACAACTAGGAACACTGTCCTACCACGTCGACCGTCGCGTGTTGTCATCAGCCGAACCGCCTCATCTACTGCATACAGCAGGGCGGGTAGGTGGGACTATGCTACTGCCAACGCCCCTCTTCCACACTTCTACGTATTCCCCATCGCTGCTATAGCTGACCGCAGGTTTCTCGTAGACGTGGAAAGCAGCAGCGAACAAGTGCATGTTTGTGGTCTTTGCTGGTATTCCTGAAGGAAGGGACGGCAGTAATGGACCCCCGCCACCGGTAACTGATGGCGATGTGGTATGTTTGAATTCAGGGCGGGTTCGTTGGTGGGCACTACGTTGTCAGGCGGTTCTCACCGTTCTCCACGCTCGTACTGCAAAAGAACGACACACATCTTAAGCAGGCGTTCTCCGTTGCCCGTGCGTCTCGTATCCAAACCAAGACGA
>NW_008757689.1:0-865 GCF_000715545.1 Opisthorchis viverrini | reverse complement strand
GCAGGCCCCGAAATTTTAGCATTTGTGTAACTAATAGGTTGTAGAACACGAGGAAAATCCACTTCTGGATATTTACTGGTTGTAACTCTTTGGTAGAGTTCTGTTGGATTATGCGGCAAAATTTTGACCAATTGCAAAGATTATACCGCATACACACGGGTACATCTGCATGAGCGAATGTGCAAAACGTCAAAAAGAAAACAGTGACCGACACTTGCACAAAATGGCTGTTTAGTAAAAAACACGCTGGGATTATTAAGGGATGCAGCTAAAAGCGATATTATGGCCAACAATATTATGGTGCATTGATGAGGCGCGTAGGCACACCAGCCATTTCGCGGCATCCAGGCTTCACAACGTTTTTCAACCCAAGGCAAGTAATTGTATCGAATATCTAGCTTGGGTAATATTCAGTCACATACTGGAGCCTTCACAACTAAACAATACAACCTGTCTTCGCGACATACTCGATTGCGATTACCAATATCTGGTAGCTACTGCTTCAGATTTCTACAGCTCGTGGTGAATTTCCCTCGTTTGAACTATACCTAGATTTCATCGTGTCTAAATTAAGAACGGAAACACTTCCAAACCGATAAACTTGCACATTACTTTTGCCGTAAATTTGTGATTTGCAGGGTAGGGTGTACCACCTAGATGGATGCAAATAGTATTTTTGGACTCATTTAACCCATGGTATAGTGAGATCCATGCATCATTGACGAAATATTTTACGGGCTAATTGATGTAGGCCAGCTGTTCAAGGACGATTAGCTAGAATGAAAAAAAGTATGCAAGAAATGTAGTAGGACATAACCGCGCTTTTCACGGAAAAAGTGATAACGATAGATAACATAAGAGAGTG
>NW_008757688.1:0-865 GCF_000715545.1 Opisthorchis viverrini | reverse complement strand
AAGCATTTGCCATCCTCGTAAGCTTAAGTGAACTCTGAAGATGTGTAGGTCACCATTTTACTCGGGCATGAGTGCCTATACAATGGTGGCAGGTTGTCGCCTCTTGAAGCGAAAGATGATCATGTATGTGGAAATTCACCAGAGGCAGTGTTCAGATACGCGACACATTACAAATCACCAGTAGTTTGGGTTTCCTCGGAAAACCTGTTGAATCTTCTATTGTGTTCTTGTACATGATTTCCACCTACCGAACTTATCACATTATCCAGATTTCCGAATGAATGCTGAACATTACTTCACCTTCAGCAAAAGCATTCTACGCTTGTTTCTAACAACTGGATCCCCGGTTTATTATAACCCACTAGGATTCATTAACGTGTGAACATTTTCTCTTACCTGCTACGGATTTGAGTTTGCAGGCTTGTTTGAGAAACGTAGTTGAGGTGGAATCGGTTTTGAAATTTTGGTTCATCAACCCTGTGAGCATAGATCACAATGCCCGATTTATAATTGGTTATCATTGCATTGTTGTGTTGTATCAAATTTGTCGTACAGGCTCACTGTGGAAAGTTTTGGACATTCATGCCACACAAAATTGAAGTCGTCTGCAGATTCCAGAAATGGATGTGGAACGCTTCGAACATGATGAAATTGCCAGCTGCCAAGTTAAGCAAAACCTTGTCTATCCCTGAATACTGTATGCTTTTAAGCAAACCACTTCGTAAGTTTGTTGGGTACAGTGCTCCACTTCCACAGGCTTAGGGGAAAACCCAAACCCGTTACTACAGTTTAAGATTCGGTAGTTGTATGTAGACTTGCAGGCGCACACCAACTTATAACGCGAGATGTTTAGGGATATTTTGGA
>NW_008757687.1:0-865 GCF_000715545.1 Opisthorchis viverrini | reverse complement strand
TCGAGAGGCAGAGATCGGGTTCGAGCCACTGGCTTTCCGATCAGTGAATTCACACTCTAACCACTGAGCCATCACTCAGCTGCTCAAAGGTTGGACTGTTTCCTAAGGGGTCGCGAACTGGTGTTTCCGCTCAACAGTTTTGCTGTGCTCCTGGGCTCTGTATATCAGCTCTAAATATCAGACTACCTATTCTGGACGCTTACTACTTTGGCGACGGTTGTGTCACGAAGAAAACACAGAGAGCCTGATGCATTCTTTTGGATCGGTCTATGACTCTCAGCAATGTTGTTGCTCCATGGTCTGCGGGCGCATACTGATCATAGTACTGTATCGCCTTACAAGCCGTCGACGGTCGATTTTTACCTTGTTTGTCCATGGAGACACACACTGCCTACTTAGTCTAGTCCTCTGGAGAGTAGTCCAAAATCCCAGTTGGGCTATAATGTTGATCTCCTCGTCTGACGCTACCAGAACACAGTACACGCGTTTTTTTCTGAGACTCGGAAGCATCGTTACTGTGACACGTAGGTGTTCGTTTCTCTTTTGGCGATAATTTCGAAATGGCGCCGCTTTACTAGGTCCTTACCGAACGCCGTGGGAACAGCCGGTTCTCGTAGTACAAGCAGGGGGCGTAGCAAAAAACATTTGTGGCTTTCACACATGCGTCGATAAATTTCAGTCCAGACACATCCAAGGGGCGTTTTTATCAGCGCTTGAAATTCCCACGTAATGCGACGGTTGTGGCGTCCGGTGAAGCCCTGCATGCGTGTGGGTTGTTCGCCTGTCCGCCAAAGATGCCGAACTGGGGACAGTTTAGTCTATGCCTTCGGTTAACGGAAACAGAGACACCCAAATCTACCTGAGA
>NW_008757686.1:0-865 GCF_000715545.1 Opisthorchis viverrini | reverse complement strand
CATCATTTGCCAAGACTGAAATTCAACTAGCGTAATGAGATGTCTAACCCTGAGCCGTCTAATGCCTTGCCAATATTTGCGGTCAATTCAACTCTTCAAAACAAATTACGATGCGTGCAGACAAAGTGTCCATGATTTGAAGAAATTTGAACTTACTGATTGCTCTCCCTTGACCGTATTAAAACAGAAAGTGTCTATCAGCGTTGAATGTAATCTACCGTTCACAGAATGCGTTGCGTGGTGTGTTTTTGTGAATGTCCTTCATGAACGATTAGATGTTGACAGTTGGGGGAACGGATAGTAACATCAGTACAAATGAAATTTTATGTTGCTTTGTCAAGTGTTCCCAGTTGAAACCAAACGTTCCTTCAAGAGAAACAGACGGAAAAATTGTACTGTATTTCCTTAAACTGAAACGAACATGTTTCTGTGCAATGTTGTGCACATGTGCTAATACTCGATGACATGATCCGGTTTGACCACTGGACGCACTTTATTGAAAGATGTATCCAATATTGTGAGGGAACTGATAAAACAATTTAATTAATTAGTGCTAGAGGAGATACATAGTTTTTGGTCTTCAGCCTCACTTTGAACAAAAATTTATAAACAGCTGATTTGCAGGGCATTATATTTTCCAACTACTAAATGAGGGTGAGACGCATGAATATTTCAACATTTTTGTTTCTCGCGTCCAATTATAACGTAGTTGGTTTACTACGCGTAAGCTTTGAAGAAACATCTCCCTACGGTTTCGAAATAACCCGCTAAAGTTTTTCCTTAATATTTCTACTCCCATACCAGTGCAACGTGACGCTGGGTGATCAGATGCACCAGCCGTCTGGTGCACACCTGTCTGGGAACC
>NW_008757685.1:0-865 GCF_000715545.1 Opisthorchis viverrini | reverse complement strand
TATCTTTGACTGCGCTTTCACCTTCCAAGTGGGGCCACGAAATACCAGAAATTCGAGAATCGCCGTACAAGTGCCTCAGCCTTATTTGTGGTATTTCACAGTGCGCGTTACGAATCTCTAGGGGGCTTCGAACCCGGAACTTTCATGTTAGTAGCTGAACACTAGACCATTCGGCAACGAGTGTATTCGGCCGCAGTGAGCAGCTTGTACTGGAAATCATCACACTACTAACAAACAAGAAGTAACCTGCCGAAAAAAGAACCCTTATAAGCCGCACGCATCTTGTTTGAGAAATCGTCACCCAGGAATTAAGTCAACATGTGACACTAGTGAAAAAGTACGTGGGTGTATCTGCACCTGGTATAATTGGTATAACATGGAAAAACAGAACACTTGACCTGACGGAAGTGGTTGAGCGATGATTTTAGATTCCACTGGTGCTGGAGAACTCATTCAACCAAGAAGCTTCGAACCGCGATAAGCAACCTTACCGAACGCTTGCACGAGCTGAAGAATGAATGTAGATGGGACACAGTAAAATAATCCAGTCCTGCGCAGCCCTTTGCCTTCGTAGAGTGCTTTGGACCATTGAAAATTTATGGGACCGAATCCCGATGTCTGCAAATATCAGACAGGCTGAACTGCCAAAACATTGAAGGGATACTAAGTATGTAGAAGGTCCTGCATACAGAGTGATCCACAGTCCTAAATAGATACGAGTAAGCGAGTGGAGAAGCACGATATGAATGGTCCTCCTACGTCGAAAGGCCTAAAAAAAACTAATTCCCGCATGCGAAACGGGAAAGTCGCCCGAGATGGCGTATTGCCCACCGAACCGTTCAAACTTTGTGGACAATTGATACAA
>NW_008757684.1:0-866 GCF_000715545.1 Opisthorchis viverrini | reverse complement strand
TATGCGCTTTATGTTCTTGTAAATGTACCTTTTGATGCGTTCAGGATATTGATGTATTTCGTCTGCTGGATTAAGTATCTCCATATTCGTTCAACACTTTGCCCTCACAGGGGAGCAAAAGGTTAAGCCAAGTAGGTTTCAAATAAAACATTGAAAGCACAAACAGTTCGCACGGGTTTTGCATTCAATTCCAAGGTGCCTTTTATGTGTCGATTACCTGCTACATATTTATAATCCTTGGACGCTGTTGTGCGAAGGGTGTCGGATCTTAGAAATACCAACTAACTAACCAGTGAAATTGGCACGTGTGACGTTTGGGTGTAATTAGCTGTTAGGCAATTATTTCCAAGCAGGCGCTGTACAGCACAAAAACTGTACTTGGCACCTCATTCTATTTCCCACCAAAGCGCAATTAAGACGTTTTTATCGCGCGATGTACATTGCGGCCTTTGAACGCTGCGTAGAAATTTGCGGCTTATAAGCTGCTACAACAAATAACGTATCCCTAATGTGACGCAGATATGGTTGGTTGGGTTATTCTCAAACAGGTTGCCAACTATGATAGAATAATGCGTTGAAATCAAGCGCTGGTTAGCCCTTGACCGCCTGTATCCGACTAATTTGTTGATTTTGAAACATGTCTTTCTGCCTAGTTTTTAAATCCATATTATTATACCGAAACATTTAGCACTCCAAATGCAATGAAAGGCAACCAGAAAAAGCATCGGCGAAAGCTAAGTGCATAACGGAAGGACGAACAGGTTTATTGAAAGCTGGGAACCTTCTCTGCTGGAAGAATAATTGCAAACCAATTAAGATGTCAAATGCATAATTGTCCAGACTACTTTTCTCGAGCTAAACTGAAG
>NW_008757683.1:0-866 GCF_000715545.1 Opisthorchis viverrini | reverse complement strand
ATTGAGATCTTCCTTGTCATCACTGACAAATTGTGTATAGCTCTTCATTTTTATTCGTGGTCCGTAGTCTTCAAAAATGATAATTTCCGCAAGTCCAACTGTCGTCCTACTGTGTATCAGTATCCAAGAAGTGAATGCTCACATCTCACTCGTTGACTGCCTAACGGTGATAGGTACTTTAGCAACAGACCATTACTTTCGACTGATGACATTCACGTGACTTTTTGACATTCAGTTGAACACTTTACAGACAAAAACGACAGATTGGTTGGAACAGCGACAGAAATTATATTTTTCTTCACCACACTGGGTCGACATTTTTAGTTACTTTTTAATTCCTCGAAGTTATGGCTGCTATGTATCATTTACCTTTATGATTTTAAACACATTGTGTTTATTCTGGACGAGGCACACTACTCATAAGCTTGCTGAAAAATCCTCAGAACTACACTACCGGTTTCGCCCTTATTAAGGCTCTCTAGCTAGGTAGAGCTCCGTCGACCTTGTCTTCAGTAGAACCAGAGTGTACACAGTTGACGAAATACTCTTATTTGCAACTTAACTTCACTGTGAAAGGTAATTGTGGGCATGTGAGTATCTGAGAGGCCTTGTAAGTAAAGCGTTTGGAAAGTCTACGCTACAAGTTGTAATCCAATCATCTGTCCCTCCGGAATTCATGAAGGACTTGTTTTTCATAGCCCCAGTATTTTCTCAACGCATTTTCCTGTCACATCTCATAGCTACGTTCCTGCGAGTAGGACAATTTCGGTAAGTATGCATTTTCCGTCCAACGTAGGCCTAAAGTAAGGCCTCGTTAAAGATCTTTGATTCAACTTAAATATATTTTAAATCGGGTGAAGGATTAA
>NW_008757682.1:0-866 GCF_000715545.1 Opisthorchis viverrini | reverse complement strand
GAAAAAAACATGACATCAAAGACAAGCTGAGTTGTACACAGCCACCGATTGCATAGGCGTATATCACTGATGGGTCGAGTCAGCACAAAAATGTGCAGAATATCAGGGTTATGAAACTTTCTGTTAACACATGGCACATTTTGATCTGTGAAGAGAGGTGCTTGAACTACGTTCCACAAACACCTGTGTAGTTATTCAGTTACCTATATTAAGTTCCTCCAGTTAGCAGCTTTGGTCCGACCGCAACGTTCCAGTGAAGGTTTCTGTGCTCTGTTGGTCCTAGTATATGTTATTACTGTACCAGAAGCGCACTTTCTTGCACAGCTTTAGGTTCACTATGCATTATCGATGTTGTGGCCATTCATAATTTTCCGGAAGTTACAACTCACGCAGTGCAATGAAAAATCTCGCGCAGTTCATGCTTCTGGCCACCCGAAAACGAACGGGAAGCAATGTTTCCGGTAGATGTTTAGATCAGAGGACATTTATCTCTCCTCTTGCGCCATAGAATTTTGTTTGTTTGTTGATTCACACTCGTCAGGAAAACGGAAGGATGTGACCGTCACACACAACGTCAGAAGAACTTGTAGTGTGTAATTTATGACCTTTCGCCTCGGTGATTTGTGACTAGGCTACCACCTTCCGAAAGCCTGACTCCATTTTGCCCTACAGAAAAACGTACCTCGGTGTCATACCCTTGTGCCAGTTTTTCAATGCTTTGCCGGAAACGTTGAGGCACAATCATGGTGTTTGTGCAGTGGAAATAGAGTAGAGGCTGAGGGTGGGGTACTCACAATGGAGCATCCCCTATTCAGAGAATCTTTTACATCGATCCGATTTCCCTGTAACAATCAGTAACAGCCAAC
>NW_008757681.1:0-866 GCF_000715545.1 Opisthorchis viverrini | reverse complement strand
AAAAAACTTCATTACAGTCGCGCTGACTGTATGAGTAATGTGAGGACTGTAGAACGCAGCTAAAACGAGTTATTGGCAGCCTGAATACCTGCATCTGCCTACACCGAAGCCGGACCAACTCAGTATTGATGGGTTCCCATTGAGCCTAGCTCGTCTTTTTCGAAAGATCATTTGAGTCTTCCATGCAGCGGATTCGATCACATTCGTGCACCACTTAATGCTCTCAGTACACAGCCGATGGGCGGTAGACGTTCTGCCAACCTAATGCCTGAATGGGGGATGCGTTCACTTTGTACAACCTCGCCAGCCGTTTCGCACGCATTGCAGTGAACAAGATTACTTATTTACTAACTTACTAACGATTGTATTCTGATACAGTATCGTTTTTAATACCTTAATTACTTGTTTTCGCCAGTGGCAAAATTTACCGTCGATTTCCAGTCTCAAGAATAACGAATAAGCCAGATGCCTTGCCCTTGTAAATCATATTTGCGTGGGCGGTCGACTGCATGTGTGAGCCCGACTGTCCGCCAATCGAATTTCGGATCGATAACAATCACGTGAACTTTTCTGCTGATGACACAACAGACCTTGAGAGCAAGAATCTAGAGTTAATGTGAAGAATATCAAAATGGATGATCTAACGTGTACCCGTAAATAATTCTCCAACATTAAAACACTTGAGTTTTCTCATTATCTGAAACGATAACTTTTAACTGCCTGTTATTAGCAAGTAATCTTCACATAGTGGGTAACTTGGGCGATTCCCGCTTCCTATTCTCCACTCAGCATCTATTAATTCACAGTTTACACTCGACACGTAACGAGGAACGAAAGGCAATGAAAATCATTGGCGGAATGTCTGT
>NW_008757680.1:0-866 GCF_000715545.1 Opisthorchis viverrini | reverse complement strand
TCTGCTTCTTCTCATTCCACAAAGTCACTTCGCGCAAATCACCTGCATCATTGACGTCTGTTACACTTTCTCGGCGCTCCCAAGAGCGATTAGGTCAGGTTTGATGAAGGACGCAATTAGTTGCCCTTATCTCCTCAAAGACGATGTATTTCAATCGATGGAGAGGTCTTGCGAATTTCCTTGCAACCCGATTATGAAGAGCAAATCTGGCGTCATGCGTGATCCAGCAGGACGGCATGGCAGGCAGTGTTGGCAAAGCTGGACAGAAAATTTATCCTGTCAGCCCAGCGAATCAACAACTAATAGACGATAGACATTCTAAGCTTTCGCTCTCGCTGCGAGCTAACTGCAGTGTAAAAGGGGCTGCTAGTTCTAGCCTCCCAGATTTTCCTGAGACGCGCATTGCCGGTCAATCCCAGTGGGGTTGCAACAGATTCACAGAACGTTTCCGGTTTATCACCACACGCTGGCCTTATCAAAGCCCCTCAGACCATCATCTGTCTAAAATTAACTCAGACAGTTTATTTTCACAAGGTACATGAACCTTCCTTGTGAGAAGTCGCCGCTCGGGGCCGCATTCAGAACGTAGTCAAGTGATTTAGTTTCAACGATTGAAGTGTGACTGGTAGTGCGTGCTAAATAAAGTTGGCACCAACCATCAATCTAATCAGCAGCTCATACACAGGTGGCTGTGTACAACCATTGGCCAGAAAGCCACGTGCTCGAAACCCAATGAGATTCGTGAGGTACGCCCTGCTGGTAATTCCAAACAAACCGACTCACGGCTTGTATTCGAACAGTGGTTTTACTGACATAATACATTTTATGGGGATTTTTGGCTGTATCTTTCGTCGCTCCAAGATAAG
>NW_008757679.1:0-866 GCF_000715545.1 Opisthorchis viverrini | reverse complement strand
ACTACGTAGTGCGGTGTTTGGTGTTACGCGCCTAAGAAGTCTTCCGCATATCCCAATTGAATTTCGAATTTCATGTGAAAACCCAAACGAAGCTATTTGTTCGTAGGAGCCCATTGTCCGTATTGCGTAGCCCACCAGTGGATCGGCATCTCACCGCTAGTTCCAAATCATGCCGTTCCGTTATCGGAAGTATCCCGTTACTTCGTTACCGCACTGCTTACGTAGCATTATTGTCTGTCACTGCCAGACAAAGCCAGCTTATCCTGAGTGATCGACACTGTCGGTCTCAGTGATATCCACCCCAGCTAAGGCCCTGACTGCACCAAATGGACAAACGCGTCACGCGTGTTTCGTCAACCGCCTAACCAGCCCAATGGATGAGACCAATGAGCCTGGTCCATGTTTCCCAGGCCGGAGCGCAGCTGTTATATGATCCACAGCGCAATCGCTGTCGTTCGATCAAATTTCCGCATGCTCTGCCACAGACGCAAACGCCCAGCCTAAATTTTGGCCCGGTTGGAGACGCTACAAGATATGACTGCCAACCGATATCAGTGACGATCTTTCTGTCAGTTTCTATTCAGCTAGCCGAATGAGTGTCTGGAGGTGTAGCGCCTCGGAATGATTGTAGTAAGCTAGCACCAAGTCCCTTCCTCGTCCGCTTCTATTCTTTTCTTCACAACAGGGCTTTCAAATAAACCACAGCTGTGCGGCAGCGAATCATCGGTGTTGAACACTGATGTTATGCTGTTGATGGTGATGATGATGATGATCTCGGTTACCAGATTTATACAGTGAGATTCCATTCTGCGTTTGAGATAGATTCGACCTAGATAAACAGGTAGAGTGGTCTTCTAAAATTTTGT
>NW_008757678.1:0-866 GCF_000715545.1 Opisthorchis viverrini | reverse complement strand
CCTGCTTCAGTAATGATAAGGCAATGTACATGCCGGTGTGAACATAGTCATATTCACGTTCATGGAGTAATTCGACTGAGGTTGAGCATGTATGCTTAGCGTCTCCATCCACATGGGCACACATTCACTGCTCCAATAGCAGGAAACCAGCGATGTTTTTGACGACTCTCCGCTTCACCCAGCGAGTATGTGCCCCCTACCTGTGCTGTCCGTCCGCTGGACATTCTAAATAAATGACTGACGCTGGAGTACTGTGCACCTGCACTGAGATAATGCAGGATGGCCGGTCTAGTTCTACATTTTCCTCTGCTTTTAGTCACGCTGGCTTTACTACCCTCGTAGGATGGTCCTGTGTACTGTGCTGAGATAAACGGCTGAAAATCACCCCAGTGGTTTGCTTCACTTGATGGCCGTTAATCAATGTAGCAAACACAAATCTAGCCACATTTGCCTTTTTGCTATCCGAGTAATTATTCGTACCCTCTAATATATAAAGGCGTCAATACTTCAGGTAAGTTCCAGCTGGCATTGATGTTGCGGTATTTCAGTTCTGTTACTTATATATGTATCCGCGTAATCCTTATACTGTGGAATCACGTGACACTAGTAGACAGTCGCATTAAACCCTATCTAGTCAAAGGTGAATCATTCTGCCCATCAGTTATCCAAAACTCTATGCCCACTGGCATGGAGTTCACCTACTGGAAGCAAATTTGGCTTTACGAATCCTCATCAAGTCATGTGAGGTTCACGTTCCCGAAGAAGGACGAAAAAGCAGTACAATGCTTCTCTGCTTTCAGTATAAACCGATTCTGACTTGCTAATTCTGTGTCGTTAACTACGTGATCTTTGGCGGTTATGGGCGG
>NW_008757677.1:0-866 GCF_000715545.1 Opisthorchis viverrini | reverse complement strand
GTCTCTGCTTGCCTCCGGCGCTTGTGAACTCATACCTTCCACCAGAGGGCAAAGTCTCTCGGCCAAAAAGCCGGATGAACCCATAGCATACGATGCTTAATGCTGTAATGGCAGATAGCTGCTGTCGGCTAGTCATCAATCAGGTACAACCAAGTTATTGGCGAAGGAATATAACCCAAACAAAGTTTAGATGCGGTAAATGTGGACTTAACACAATTTAAAAAAAATACTTACTCATTTCTACTGATTTACTTTCATACTTGCTGTTCTGCAAGTGTGAAGCAGGTCGATTGGTCTTCATGTTCAAAGGTTGGTTCCAGAGTGTCCAGTTCCCCTTACAAAAAATCTCATGGACAGATCTTTATTACTCCTTCGGAGAAGCGTTTGATAAGATTCATTCATTCTTACGGAAACAAAACTCCGGGAGGTTTTATGACGAACATCTTAGCTTGCTATATCTCTGCATAATGTGTGCAACCAATAAGAAAGCAACCGAATTATTGCTGAAAACAGAACCTGTTGTTCGGAGAAACTGAGCTAAAGATGTTTAACACAACTTTAAACACAGCGTTCTCGTTCGACAAATGTTTCAAGTGTAATAATCTCTAGTTCACTCACAAACATATTCGCGAAGATGGCGAACATCGATAATCCCATCGCCAAGCGTAAAAGCTCATCAAGCCAATAAATTGATGTGGAATCCATGCTCAACACACGGATTGTTTGCATCGGTTTTATTCCGTTGAATCAATCGTATTCAACCCCATAATCCGGATTAACTTGAAGGAAAACTTTTAGACTCTACTGGTAGATGTAATGTTTATGCGCGCACTCATGCAAAGCAAGACGTTTTTTCGTAAAATTAA
>NW_008757676.1:0-866 GCF_000715545.1 Opisthorchis viverrini | reverse complement strand
CCGGCCGTAATAACATTCTGTTGCTACTCCGCTATATCCTGCTTCTTTTCCATCCAACGAGCTACAGTTTGACTTCCGTTTGTAGGTTTCAATTATCCAATGTGTCAGTTTTTCTTTACAGATAAAAACAGGATTTCGGGTTTCGACAAGTAATCGCACAAAGTTGGTAAGCAACTGACATCTTCAAAGGTGTATGAGCAATCACTAGGACAGGTATCGGTTTCACCAACTTAATCACGGAATTCGGATGGTTTATATCTCACAAAATTAAGCAAAACGGACATATGGGAAAACACCCAGCGGGGTAAGTGCATGCTCTTATGAAAAGCCTTCACTGGGGTGGTCAGTAAAACTTAGATCTTGTGGCACGTGAATGGAAAGATGGTTTATTGTCTTCCCTTTCCAAATGTCCTACTTAACAGGATAGCGAACCTCAGGCGGATGGCCTCTTGGTTCGGAAAGCACAAACTTTTACAGTTTCATTCAGCTGAAATGCAAGGAGAGCCAAATCGACTGCCCAACAAACAGGGCTCACAGAATCGGTATCGCTAGACGCAGACTAGGCGCAAAACTGTGCCTTATCTGAAATAAGTTTGCATCGATGATAGCTCGATGGAGAAATTCATGTTATGGCATGTCCAAACATTTTTGAAACTACAAAGAAACCACCTTATATAGATTCAGCTTGTCCTGAAAGGAGGATAGAGAACCAAAAGTGATTAAGGTCCGACTGACCACCGCTTTCAAGGGGACATTTAGTTCGACGCAATCGGGAGCATATTTCATCAGTTGTCTACTCTTCTTTATCAGCTTTACTTCTAAATAATTCAGTTGCCCCCTGAACAGTGTGGGACTTACGAAATGAG
>NW_008757675.1:0-867 GCF_000715545.1 Opisthorchis viverrini | reverse complement strand
GTCTACTCATATATTGGCATCTCATGTCCTACGTGCCAACTCGTGCCTGGTGCCCCACTTACGCAGCCCCTCAAGCGATCTGCACACGACTGTCATTCCTCCATATATGGGCTGCAATTCGCCGCGTCTACTCATATATTGGCATCTCATGTCCTACGTGCCAACTCGTGCCTGGTGCCCCACTTACGCAGCCCCTCAAGCGATCTGCACACGACTGTCATTCCTCCATATATGGGCTGCAATTCGCCGCGTCTACTCATATATTGGCATCTCATGTCCTACGTGCCAACTCGTGCCTGGTGCCCCACTTACGCAGCCCCTCAAGCGATCTGCACACGACTGTCATTCCTCCATATATGGGCTGCAATTCGCCGCGTCTACTCATATATTGGCATCTCATGTCCTACGTGCCAACTCGTGCCTGGTGCCCCACTTACGCAGCCCCTCAAGCGATCTGCTCCTCCATATATGGGCTGAAATTCGCCACGTCTACTCACATATTGGCATTTCATGCCCCACGGGCCAACTCCTGCCCAGTGCCCCAATAAAGCAGCTCCTCAACCGATCTGCTCACGACTGTCATTCCTCCATATATGGGCTGCAATTCGCCACGTCTACTCGTATATAGGAATTTCAAATCCCCTACGGGCCAAATCGTGCCAGGTGCCCCATTTACGCACATCCTCAACCGATATGCCCACGAATCTCATTCCTCCATATATGGGCTGCAATTCGCCCCGTCTACTCATATATTGGCATTTCATTTCAGACAATCCAACCCCAGCCAGTTTCTCCAATTAAGCAGATTTTCAACCGATCTGTTCTCGATTGTCATTCCTCAATATATGGGCTGTAATTCGCCCCGTC
>NW_008757674.1:0-867 GCF_000715545.1 Opisthorchis viverrini | reverse complement strand
GCCTCATTCCTTTTTTCTCCTTGCTGTCTATGTCGGCGTGCGCTGAAGCCACTTCGTCTTGTTCCGCTTTATCCGAGTTTCCGTCCTGTTCATCTTTCTTCTCTTCTGGCGGATCGTAGTCCAAGTACACTGCATTCGACGTCATTCCTCGGAACATACATCGCCAGTGACCCACACTATTCGGGCTGTTCAACTCAATGTCGTAATCAATACGCATATGGCTGTTTGATAGCAGGTTTCTCTCACAGTTTTTGATTGGTGTTGTGAAATTCGGCAAGCAAGAAGGGGATCCTGTTTGCCAATCAGAAAAAAATTGTACAAGAGCCGTTTGAAGCCTCCTTGTTGTACAGACATCTACATGCGCCTTAAAGAACTCGTGGGTAATTTGTACCGTAACTACTGAAATAGTGACAAACCAACAAAGTAGTATATACAATTTGTGAGAAAAAATCGCATAGTACGCAGATTTACGGGCGACCTAATGATGAGAATTAGTTTCATCAAAGGAAAGAAAAAGGCCGTTGACAGTGAACTTTAAACATGAAGTTTTTAGATGGCCCTTGACGAGTAAGCAGCTGAACGGCATGTATATCAATGAACGCTAGGGGGAGCGATGTTTTCTGTTGGTAATGAGCACTTCCACGTGGGACGCAAAAACGCCTGAGCGCTCAGAAGCAAATATCACGAGTCGGCTTATAGACTATGAATTGCGAAAATACAATATTCTATTTAAGTAGCGTTCAAGTTCAATTGCGAGTGGAATATTCTATGGAAACTTTGAAAGCTCCTTACTACTTACAAACCATGAGTAATCCGCTGAGAAGCGTAACACTGGACGAGTCGCACTGGTCCTTCAGCTGAGACACT
>NW_008757673.1:0-867 GCF_000715545.1 Opisthorchis viverrini | reverse complement strand
TGCATACGTTCGTGTAAATATGCAAAGTTCCGTTGTGTGTGTACAGCCAGCCGAACAATCCTTGTGCGTCTAATTGCATGTGATATAACTGTTCACCGTATTTGGCCTGTCATAGGAAACCAGTAATGTCGAATTTTCAGATAGGAATGGCGCCCTCTCTCATCTAGATTTATCCTGTATCTGGCAAACCAAAAGTAACGCAGAGTGAAATCTCTGCATTGCAGAATGTTCTCTATCAGTACAGTGGGCCTGTCCTCTGAAGGGTGCATGCTGTGTTGTAAATCTGGACTCCAACCTCGAGTAGATGTACTTTAAAGTGGCACAACTCTGTCTCAGACCTTGTTCCATGGATGACCTAGAGAAAATTGAACGTGTGCTGTTAGGTTTGAGGGACAATTCAAAGCATGTTGCCGTCAGAAACTCAGCAGATTTGTACCTCCATTTAACTATCTGAATTGTACGCACTGAGACAGTTCTCCATTTTTCTTCTTCAATTGTAAAGTTTCTTCATATACGAATACATCTTACTGCAACTACACAGATCGTTTTGCCGCTCCACTCGGCTGTTACGCTAATTCTGTCACTTTAAGGCTTACTCAGCTCTGTTGTCTCAGCTACTCCATTGTTTCTAATGCTTCACGGGCCTCATTCCTATTCCTAACCGGTTACAAAAAAGTTGATAGCAGGTTATCGCGCCGTGTGAATGGCTGTACAATTTTTTTACCTTGCCACAGATTACAGTCAATCTTCCGAATATAGGACACTCGCGCGCTCAGAGGTTTGTAGGCGTTCGTTCCAGTGTCTTTGAAGTTCTGATAAAATCCTGGGCGAATCGGGAAAAAAATAGTCCTTGCATCGGCGTGTTCA
>NW_008757672.1:503-867 GCF_000715545.1 Opisthorchis viverrini | reverse complement strand
CAAGGTGTTCCAAACGTGAATGGTTTTCGCAAAGCACAAGAATAGATTTATCGACTTGGAACGATATGGAAAGGTGATAGTTCTATTCCAAATGACTTCTACACTCAAGTGACAAGTGTGTCGACTGGGGTTTCACATAAAGTTTGGGGGAGTGACCTAGACCATTAATCAGAATATGATGAATAATGTACTTTATCTTCAAAGGTCGCTGTGAAGAGTGAACTACCTCCATAAGAGAACACTCCCTGCATTGCACCGCTGGATCCAAGTTTTTGAGTAGGTACTTCATGTTGATTTGGTTTGAAAGCCAGTGATCTAAGGACACAAAGCCAAATTACACTTTATTCCTAGTTTTTCAAACTTG
>NW_008757672.1:0-378 GCF_000715545.1 Opisthorchis viverrini | reverse complement strand
TTTCTACCTGACTTGTTCATTTCAGAAAACCTTCTGATGACCTCGAATGTGGGCGAAATTCCCAACATATAATATAATTCCGGTTTTAACAGACGAATTTTGAAATCCTTGGTCCGCTGGTTTCACCTGGTTATACGATAACTCAGTCAATAAGGCGTTGGGGACCGTTGGGTTTATTGGAGCTACCTGAAAAGGTGATACGTTCAGGTTCATTATGTGTATTATCTTGACTTGCAAGGTCACTAGGAGCACCGAAGGTTCCACTCTGAAGCTGAGGGATCATCTGGACTGGACCACTCAGCAGATGTCTTTTCTACTTGAAACAGAGAATACCTGTGAAAATGGCCGCGTCAAGCTCACTGTACCCTCGCTGATATC
>NW_008757671.1:0-867 GCF_000715545.1 Opisthorchis viverrini | reverse complement strand
ACCATCATTTGTATGTTGTTCGGAGCATGGTTGTGATTTGCAAAATGCAATTATTGTAGACATGTATGGTTATGAAATACGTGTGCAAGTGACCGAATATGATAAAGCCAACGCTCATAAAACAAAGTCGATACATAATCCATGATAATTAGTAAGTCCCTCATGCTTCCCAAACATTTCCGTTGCAAATAGGTCGTGTTCACTGAATTCATAGGACTTGAACTGGACGAACTTGCGCAGACTATTTAAATCGTGAATTATCGACCGAATTGTTCACGTGAAAGTCGTACGCTCATTAGAGTGATGTGTCATTGGGGCCAATGTGCTGAAGTAGATAGTGTCAGAAGATGCAAATACTGTGGGACACAATTTTGCAACGCATGTGGTTTAGGAGACTTCGCAAATCGAATGCAGAATTTTGAGCGCTGCGTTGTGTGCAAAATGGCCGATTTTGAAGAAATGGTCCCAGAACCGAAGAAACTAAAACCCAAGATTGACCCTAGTTTGCAGCCTAAACGAAAGAAAAGAAAAGGCAGAAATAAGCGCTAAAACAACGTCGCAGTCACTGCTGAACGAAAGTCACTCAAATTACATGCACTGCAGAACGTTTCAGAGTTCATTGTGGAATTCCTTACTTATCTCAACTGTAGACCGTGGATGTGTTAATTGATCAACTTATTTATTTGGTGGAAAGATGACGACTTTACGTTCATTCGTTGAAATATCATTTGATCTGTTTTATTTGCTTCCTTTATCATTTTACATTCAAATACATTTTCATTGATAGCAGGATTTATCCAAAAACTCGCATGTTTTTTTCAATGTTGAAGGGAGAACTTTAGGCAATTCACACATTATATCGGTAAA
>NW_008757670.1:0-867 GCF_000715545.1 Opisthorchis viverrini | reverse complement strand
TAGGTTTATGGTGAGGATTAGGGTTAGGGCTGTGTTAGGTTTAGGATTATGTTAAGCGTTATGTTTTGTTTGGGTTAGGGTTAGGGTTAGGGTTAAGTTTAGTTTTAGTTATAGGTTTTGGGTTAGGGTTGTGGTTAGTGTTACGTTTAGGGTTAGGGTTAGGCATAGGGAATGGGTTAGTTTTAGGGTTAGTTTTAGGGTTAGTGTTAGGTTTACGGTGAGGGCTAGGTTTATGTTTGTGTTAGGTTTAGGGTTAGGTTAAGGGTTAGGGTTGGGTTTGGGTTAGGTTTAGGTTTATGTTTAGGGTTATGGTTAGGTCTAGGTTTAGTGTTAGTGTTAGGGTTAGGGTAAGGGTCACGCTTAGGGTTAGGTTTAGGTTTAGTTTTAGGTTTAGGGATAGGGTTAGGGTTAGGGTTGGGTTAGGTATACTGTTTGGGTTAGGTTCAGGGTTAGGTTTAGGGTTACGGTTAAGGTTACGTTTAGGTTTAGGGTTAGGGTTAAGGTTACGGTTAGGTTTACGGTTAGGTTTAGGGTTAGGTTTAGGGTTACGGTTAGGGTTGGGTTTAGGGTTAGGTTTAGGATTAGGTTTAGGGTTAGGGTTCGGATTAGGTTTAGGGTTAGCTTTAGGGTTAGGGTTAGATTTAGGGTTAGGGTTAGGTTTAGGTTTACGTTTAGTTTTAGGTTTAGGTTTAGTGTTATGTGAAGGTTATTTATATGGATAGGTTTAGAGTTAGTGATAGTTTGAGGGTTAGGGTTTGGTTTAGGTTTAGGGTTAGTGTTAGGTTTAGGGTTATGGTTAGGTTTAGGGTTAGGCTTAGTGTTAGGTTTATTTTTGCGTTTAGGTTAAGGGATAGGGTTAGGATTAGG
>NW_008757669.1:0-867 GCF_000715545.1 Opisthorchis viverrini | reverse complement strand
TGTCAGTACAACACTACTGAATGGAACCAGAGCCTGAGTTTTCTTTCCGAAGTAGCTAACAGTTATAAAATCAGGCTCACTTAATAAGAAAACATCTAAGTCGCTCCATTCTCCAAATCTGAGCCTAAAGTCGCTTGGTTTTCTGTATTCACCTGTCTCTAAAGGGCGGCAAAATGCCGCAAATGAGTGCTGTTCGCATACCTGTACATAAAGCAAAATGTGCACCCCGTCGTTAAAAAACAGACACCGTTTGATTCGAAAAGATGAACATTTTCACTCTTTGAGAATCCACGTGATATAATTAATTATCGTCAAACGTGAGTTAGAAAAGGCTCGACCATCCAAACACTTTGTTGCCGGTTACATAAAATATAGCGCTCGAAGCGGGCGTGAACCAAAATAAGTCAGGCATCAAAATCCTCTCGGCTAAAAATAAATGTTTTTCGAGAGCTCATAGAAAGTGCAGTTTCACAAGAGTGAAAATTTCATCCGAGAAGGTGTTGCCCGAGGAGCCAGTCGATAGGTGACCACGTGATGTGATGAGTGGAACTAGATCCCGCGTAATTTTGAATTCATAAAGCTGCTGGTCAGTCACTCGTCGCCGAAAGATTTATTTTTCAAACTGCTAGGCTAAAGGTCGTTCTACGAAACAGAGAATGAAAACCATTCACTTGAAAATGACTCTATTCTACTTTATAAATGGTATAATATTTGACTGGTACCCATCTCGCGGTTCCAAGGATTCGTAGAAGCACAATTCTGCGTCCGGCAACAGACGGACGGCAAAGTGCGGTCTTCGTGAAAACTTCAGAATAAAGCAGTCGTTTGCAAAGTCTGGTTCGTAACTTTGACGCAGGTTGCTGTCCG
>NW_008757668.1:0-867 GCF_000715545.1 Opisthorchis viverrini | reverse complement strand
ATTTCTGTGTGGTTTGAATGTCTCGGAAGGCATCCGGCATTCTGGAATACGTTTCAGAAATATGATCCTGAATACACCGGATTTATTGTGTCCTCACTCCATCTGAGTGTAAGTGAAGTGGGTCGGGTGTAATAAACCAAGAGCTTGTATTCTCCAACTTACATACAGCATACACGCGGGAACGTTGTTTTCGTCATTGTTCTGGAATTTTTATTTTGCTGTAGGCTTGTAGGCAACGAGGGCTGTCAATAAGAGGTCGATAAAAACAGCCTCAAATGAATGATTTCATCTAGCGTGCCCTGTAGGAAACTGATGCCAAACTAGCCTTCGCAGCTCTTCTGGAACGAAAACGCTTTCTGCGAACATGAAACGATCACCAAAAACGAAGGGTGACAATCGTGTTTGATAAAGCTGAAGCAAGTCTTCATTTGCAACATTTGGTGGCCACTTGGACAGGTGATACTTCTTTACTTGACTCGGCAGCGGATCTTTTACGGTTATCTTGCGTGCCAGAGCAAAAGTGATTAGAATTCCTTCGATGGCTTCCGTTAGTGTAAATCGTAGTTTTAGTTCAGCTGATATTTTAGCTATAACTGAATCTTCTGTGTCCGTTGGTTTATATCTCCTCATAGTTTCGATAATGCATCCACCTGACTGGTCTTGTCGGTAGATTTACTCTTGACGCAGAAGTGGTAACCGTGTACCACGGTAGCTCATCTTTCAAGTCGATTAACAGAATAGACCGAAACGTCGTTCTAGGACCCAAACACGGGTACTTGTGTTTTATGGTCAGTTACTAAAATAAATTTCCGGCCATAAGGAAGCTTGTGGACCATTATGACAGCAAACATTTTCACCAGGTTTTCT
>NW_008757667.1:0-867 GCF_000715545.1 Opisthorchis viverrini | reverse complement strand
ACTTTCCTGGAACTCATCTGATGCCTAGCTAAACAGGAAGCCAAATGCGTTCGTGGGATATTTTTCTTTCTGCACAGGTCACTAATATTTTGCCAGTAGTATGGGGATATAATTTGTGATTTCTGTGCACCCGGAGATGCCTATATTCGTCAGGTTGGCAAGATGCCTGCCGGGGTGTTTTAGACGGCGATTCTTCATGGCACTCGGGGTATCCCGGCAGGGACGGGAGTTTAATGTAACCTTACTGCGGAAACAGTGTCGCGCACTACTTCCACGCCTCTTGTTCTAGCAGATCAAATACCTCTAAGAAAATTAGCAATGTTGGCGCGTTGTCACAACCGATATCCTGTTCATACGGTTTCTTCTCAACCCACAATATGCGAGGAGGCAGAAAGCTGCTTTCCACTTATTGACACTCGTCAATAAAATCTACGTATGACCGCATTCCTAAAATTCATAGGAAAGTCTCTCGAGAGTCCATTTGTATAAGACATAGGAGGTGCTTTTCATATGCAAGAGATCAATGGAACAAAACTAAAGAACAAAAAGCCACGCATTTCCACGTGTGGATCTTAATCAGGGGATGGTAAAGTATGTCCACTGCAGAGTGGGTTCGGTGCTATTCTCATCACTTTATTTTCGTAGGCCAACCAACTGTTACACGTTAATGAATGAAAAAGCAATCCAAAATTGATATACTTTCTTTTGGTGGTAATGAAATCCCTGGGTAGACATGAAGCCCTATAAGAGGGCCTATTTTGTAACTGAGTTGAAGCAAAAAAATCACTTTGTTTCCCGGCGTGCAGTGCGTTCTTGGGGACATTGCCGCAATTCCTTCGTGAGTGAACTTTTATAGGGTTAGCCGAG
>NW_008757666.1:0-867 GCF_000715545.1 Opisthorchis viverrini | reverse complement strand
ACAGTCACTGACCTCATTTGTGGGCTGGATCTGAGTCTGAACTACGGACCTGAACAATAAACGGCTGAATCCTTTTGTATCCACCTCATAAGCCTCAATCGAGCCAAAAATTTTGATCTGCTGCTTTCCCAGGAGCGGCCACTTCTGTTTTGTAGCTCTCACTTTCGAAAATTCCAAGCCCACCGCCTAATAGGTACCGCTAGGAATTTGGAGTAAATGCACTACTGACCAAGTGGCATTTGAGGGAGAGTTTCTGAAGGAAACTCACTTGGAAAATGGCTAGTTCAACCATTTCATTGCTGTTCACAACAGTGTAAAACGAACTTATCTCGTGATTCGGCATGTGGAGTAGAGGAATGTACTTCTGCTACCACATTATAGGGGTGACCATGTAACCAGTGAGCTTCAGTACATCGGCTGCAAATTGTTCGTCTTGCCGAGCGCTTGAATCTCGGACACAGTACCAAAGAACTTCCACTCCACAAGCGAACAAATAGTTCATCCGGTCTTGCTGCCTCCCATTTAGTATGTCAGCTCACGTGCATTGGTATTAGCACAAACATCGGCACAACGTTTCGATGTCTACCAACCCGGGCGTTTGAACATGTAGCGAAATGGATTATCCGCCTCATGTCGCAAATAAATCACACGGATCACTAGTCTAACCATAACTCATAGTCGTTTATCGCTGGAATTTCCTCGATGCTAACAGCTGCACTAACCCTACAAATGACGTCTGAGTCTCACGGAAAATCCTGAACCCCATGTTGCTAGGATTTGCCCAAGCCATATTAAAACTTACCGGCACAAAAGCTTATGAAACTGACCATGTGTCCGGGCGAGATATTTCTGGTTAGAGCTCGAATT
>NW_008757665.1:0-867 GCF_000715545.1 Opisthorchis viverrini | reverse complement strand
CTGAGAAATAAAAGGAAATTTCAATTTTAACGGCTTTTGAGGCGTCACCATCCAAAATCAACTCACGGGGGAATTGCCCGGGTCACATGCTACAACCTTGGCCAAGATCAGAACGGAAACACAGGTATCTGACAAAAGGCGCCTTCAACTTATTTTTCCCTCATGCATTGCAGGAGGCTGATTATGAGGTTAAGAGAAAGTAGGAGTATATCTAGGGAGAGAGCATGCAGCTGAATGGAGAGTTTTCAACCATACAATCTATCGCATCGTCGTGAGCTATGCGCGGTACGGGAGGACATGTGACGGGGACAGGGAGAGCTACAAAAGCTCCCTCAGACAAATCTGTATCCGCCAAGGGTACCTTCCTTCCGTTCCTGCTTAATTTAGCGACCGATGGGTTAACGAGACGAATGCTGAAATGCCTTCTTAACCCTGGATTTCAAACAACTTGTGACGGTGATCTTGTGGATCCGGAGTATGAAAATGTACTGCGATATCTCGAATATTGTGCCAACTAAATCATGAGGCGGCCTGTGTGCAGCAAATTCAGTTGTAGAATAGCACAACCAAGAGATCCATTTAAGTCTCCCGTGAAAACCAAATCGGTTTGTAAATGAGTTTATTTCTCAAAAATAGTGCAATTTGGGTTCAAGTAGAACATAAGGTTGATGGAAACTCGGGGACTGCGCCTATCTCATGAGCCCCAAGAAGGGCGAAACCGGTCGTGGGCTGTCGAAAAGTCTTCAGTAATCTTGTGAGTAGTTAATATCAGTGTCCTTTATCTAGGACGAGGCCTACGTTTACAAAGTACCTGTTTATTTGAGATTAACTTAACGTCAGTTTTTTTGTCGCACAATTCTCAGTGAA
>NW_008757664.1:0-867 GCF_000715545.1 Opisthorchis viverrini | reverse complement strand
GTGTGTTCCCTAGGTGAATACGCGTAAGGAGACGAAGGTAGGTAGTGTTTGCTAATTAGGTTCATATTTGTTATTTGCCTGGCCTCGTTCGATGGGTGGGCGGCGGGTGTTTTCTGCCATAAAATCCATTATCTTTTCAACGTGGTACAGAAGTGGTGACCAGTATGCGTCTTCCACTAAGGCTGGCTGAACTGGACTGCGGTCGTTTCCGTTAGGTCGCCTTTCATTAATTCCTTTCGCGCTTATTTCCAGGTAAAACTGTGGGGCACATTTCTGGTGATTCTATAATTTGCTTGCAATCGACCATGATAAAATTGTTTCTGAACAAACGGCTTAACATTCCATGACGACACAAGCGTCACGGCAACCGAGGCACCCAGGCCTTGCGTTGAATATAATCTTGCATGTGAGAAAATGGGGCGTAATTCATCAGCTTCGTATACACCTTCAGAGTGGTCTCCATACTTAATGCTTTTAGAACAACACAGGATCGCCTCCAGCAGCATATGTTTGGAAATGTGCGCAGGAGACCCGTGACCTATATGTGGCTCGCGCACTTCCTACGCCTATTGGGTGTTCAAATTCAAAAGTGTTATTCGTACACCAAGATTTCGTCACACATAAAAAATGAAAGTTGTTCAAGTCGAAGATTTTAGGATACAGACGCACCGCAATCTCTCCGGTTGCTACATGTCATATATAGCATGTGAGGTCAATAGTGCGCGCATGCCATTTTTGCGCTGTCGTCAAAAACGTAACAAGCATGCCATGGAAGCAAGAGTGGACAGTGATCCTCTGAAGGCGGGGGTTCATGGCAATCTAAGTTACCAGCCAAAAGTGAGCCAGTAAGGTTCCACACCAACAAAC
>NW_008757663.1:0-868 GCF_000715545.1 Opisthorchis viverrini | reverse complement strand
ATATTATTTGTCCGATCAGTTGTTTGGGCTGTAAACTAACAACTCGAAATCAAACACAATATAGTCTGTAAAGATAACTAGATAATGAGACGGTTCAAATTTCATTCATCCAAGGCCCAAGTTATTAACAAACATGATTAACAAACTCAGATTGCACAGCCACACATCACAAGATCATTATACACAAAAATATATAACAGATAACCAGGACTCGTTGAACTATACGCACAGCGAATTTCTCTTCTGATGAGAGTTATCAGCGTCTGCTGTTAAATTTCCTCATTCTGAAGATATAAAAACGAACACACGGGTCCGGACTACCACAAATATGATAAATCATCAACGGGAATAAAAGTCATAAGTCCCAGGGAATTCTCTGGACCACGAAATTTCAAAGTGCTATGGTCCATCCCGACAGCTGTTTTTACTGGATTGCCAGGTATTGGGGTGAAAGCATCCTGCCGATATTATACGCTACCTATTCTGGCTGTTCTAGTTACGGAGTTGAACAACCTGTTCTCGGAAAATGCTGCCATGTGTAAGACTTCTTTTTCTGAAAGGCTGCCAAACCAAGCTTGAACTCCAATAAAACACGCATTCCCTGAGTTTGACGGTTGCGTATTGTTCAATCACGTATTATCGTCCCAAATGTATGCTTTTTTCTAGAAATCACCACAGAACTCCTCCACCAATCCGCTAAAACGGAGCTTGGGAAAATTATGTTAATTATTATTATATTACTTATATTATATTATATTAAACTAGCTGTTTGCGCGCCTTTCACTCTCTCCGTTGTACGTATACCAATGGACACAACATGTTTGTAATGGACTTGCTGCGAACCTATTCTAAAGCACCACTTATAATC
>NW_008757662.1:0-868 GCF_000715545.1 Opisthorchis viverrini | reverse complement strand
TTTTTTTTACCACCGAAGCACCTAAAACCATTCTAAGAATAACACAGTTCCCTTCTCTAACCTTCCACTCAATTTGACCAGACATTACCTGGAAACGCGCAACAAAAGAATATTTCACTGATGTAATATAGGCTGGTGATATTTACCTAGTCCTAATAATGTACTTATTCAGTAATGCGTCAGCTACGCCCAGGGTGACTATCCATCAGGTATTCAAAGTCGAGCTGATAACCTCCTCACACTCATTCAATGGGCTGGGTTACAACCCTTGAGGTAGGGCGTTTCAAATAGTTGAAAGGAACTAGTCCATGGGACTCGGTTATAACCGGGCCACCACTCCACTAATTCTAGAATGTTTCTTTTCGATGTGTACACAGTTCGGACCTTTTGGAACCAAAGAGCATTGAGTGAATTAGTTTCTACTACCTCATTATTTACATTGTGTCGTAGTGGGTCTATTAAGGTCACTAGAACTATGGATGCAACACTAACAGCAGTGACTACTGATCACACAATCCGATAACTTTGATGCCAAAATGCCGGCACAAACGACCAGCTTAACCTTAGACTTCCTGTGAGAAGATGTATAGTGAAGTGGTTTGCTTCGAGCCCGAAACTCAGTTGTGTACACCTTGCTATATAGCTGTACACTGGCCACGTCGGTTAACATGGTGGAATATGCATCTCTGCGACGCATCTTGACAACTGTGCTGAACTAAAGGACAGTCCCATTGCCATTCTAAAGCCGTCACCCATGCGACGTCATTATCTGTACCCGATCGTCCAGCTTCAGGGCGAACTGGCTCATCTTGGACGCTGGACGCCATCGCTCGCGTCTCCATTGCCATCAGCTGCAGCTGTAGCTGCA
>NW_008757661.1:0-868 GCF_000715545.1 Opisthorchis viverrini | reverse complement strand
ATAAAGGCTTGTTTTGACATTATACCTCACGTACATTCTAGAACTAATATCCGTACCAGAATCTTCTACAACTTTATAACCACTGGACACTCCTGTCAGCTCTACGCTGAAGTTACGTCAATTAAACAAAGGCCTATAAAAACCATTCAACTCGACGAATACATCCTTGCGTTTCCTGTGAGATGTGGGAGATTGCTGTTAGTCGATATTTCCTCAATCTGTTGTAATACAGAGAAGTCAAAACAGACGGTCTGCTAAGCTTCGTGCATATTTTCATGATGGATCTGGCTGGACTGCCACAATGATCTTTTGTTATTCTTTCCAGTGAATCTATTACTACAGTCTTATTTACCCTGGCCCAAGTGAAATTAAAGACAAAGTAGGACGTACAATAATCACAGATTGACTTGGAATCTTGGAAGTCAATAGACTGGCTCATAAAAACACTTGAATGACTTCAGCATATTTTAAATCAATACTCTCAAAATTACGGAGAACTCTGGGAGCCTTCAACCAGGTTTCGCCTTCTTTGAGCTTATCTGGTAGGCAGAGTCTACGAGTTCCCCAAACTTAAGTTCTATTGAACCCATTTTGAACTCAGCGCACCAAATTTTTCATGTTCGTTCAGTTGAATCAAAAGAATGAATTCTGCCAGGATCCAGATGAAGCTCTCGTTAAAACCAATGTGGTGTGCAGATGAGTGTATTTCCTGGACTATATCGTTTGATTTTGTTTGTTTCACTGTGCACAACTTGCTTGGGGAGACAGCTCTGCGAGAAACGTTGAAAACGTCTTTTAATGATATTTTCGGAATCTGAGGCTCAACGTTTTGATATAGACAGACTGATAATTAGTTATATGCAAACTA
>NW_008757660.1:0-868 GCF_000715545.1 Opisthorchis viverrini | reverse complement strand
TGCCTAGCACTCATTTCAGTTTTCTATCATTGATCATTGTCACCTATTTATGTTTTTCTTGTACCTGCATACGCTTCTATCTACGATTTACATTAATCTTGTTTGCCGTTCAGTTTGTTATTGTAGGTTCGCTTCTAATCTCTGCCCACTCTCGGAATAGTCACCCTTCACTCGAACCATCTTATTCGGGTTAACGTTCAAAGTTTCATCAGTAGAGAAATATATTCGCGCTCAGATCAGTTGTCCACGCGTCGCTCGGCAGACGACCAGCTTCCTTATGCGGGCCGATTGACTCTGTTCAAATCCCACCTTATTGCTCACGTGTTGTGGTTATCGTCCAAAACGCTTGTTCTGGTTCTAGGAAGGTGCACTATTCTTTGCAGATGTTTCCACATCTATGATAAGCGGTTCTCATTGCATGATTTCTATACATATGCTTACGGGCAGAACAGCAAGATGGGAAGGTGCTCAATAAACTCCTCATTCTATTGACCCTCTTAAATTAGTATGATCAAGATCAGGAAACGACTTGAAGGAGCATGAACTACCTGTTGATATCCTCCCTAAATCAACTTTTTCGTCAAGGTTCGAATCGGGCACGTTACAAAGATAGATGGTCGTAAGTACTATTTGGGAGCTTCGCAGTCCTGTTAGATACCTCTTTTTTTCCACTTATTCTCGGTTGATGTTCTCATGTGCTGCCGAGGTTTTCCATATTTAGTTCCCATTAACCCATATTTGTTACTGTACTCACTGACTGTCACAGCAAATGCGTAAACAGTGCCCCCAGTCGAGGTTACGATCGGTTCCCCTGGATGACGCTGCAATACCGTCATCTAGACACCTCTGCTTCCCATTCCTTCATATA
>NW_008757659.1:0-868 GCF_000715545.1 Opisthorchis viverrini | reverse complement strand
TTGGGTGGACAGTGGGCATGGATAATGCATGTCCGAATAAGCCTACCGGTTAGGTTCCTTGTGCTGTCCTAAAGGTGCGGATTCGCTACCAAATACCGAATTACGCAATCCCTCGTTGCACACTGGCTACGGCTAGCTATGTAAATAACAGTGATAAAAATTTCGAAGATGTTTGAGGTTCCCAGATGGGACAGAATAATTCTAACAATCACACAGTAAAACCGTTCTCACAGTTACCCTGTGTACACAACCTTTTTGTTTCATCAGAATTGTTTTCTGACGCCGTGAAAAGCGCATGCCAGTACAAGGTTAAAGTACTTTATGCGGACAGATAATCACCCCCATAATGCAAGTCTATTAGTCTCTCCCAAGACATGATCTGGACACGTAAATTCTTAGTCCTCTGAAGTGTGAACCTCATGATCACGTCACTCACAAAGTTTCAAAGTGGTCAACCTTAGTGATTGCGAGAGACTTTAGCAGTTACTTATACGACCTAATCCTTGCGGAGATGTGGAAACAAGGCATCAAGAATCTTAATGAAATTCAAGTGCATCAGTTTCTAGCCTAGAATCTTCAGAAGAGCCTACCAAAAAAAGCTGGGAATGTTGGTCAGCCTGACGTGTTGCGCTGGTCAAGCGCTTCACTTAGTGGAAAGATATGGTCAGTGCACTCTATACCAGAGTCGCCTCACTTGCTGCTTATTGCAGGCTGGCTAAATAAAAATATGAATCCGTAGACACCCATTTCTCCCACACTTTCACGTGTTTCCTCTTCTACCCTACCCGAACCCAATTTCAATATTATCTATATAGGTCCAAGAACTAGGAGTGACCTCCTTGTTTGCCATACATCACGCTCAGCTGCA
>NW_008757658.1:0-868 GCF_000715545.1 Opisthorchis viverrini | reverse complement strand
TGGATAAGCCGTATTGTAAGCTGCGTTTACCACTGACCTATCCCAATTTTTTGTGTGATGACCTGTGGAAAAAAGAACATAGTTCACTACACACCTTGTTTTTTAATCGGTGTCCAGTCTTATTCTCTAAGATTGCTTTGACAGCAAGGGACAGGCTGATCTTTGTATAACCGCTAATAAACCGACAAGTTTAACTGGGTTCCCTCGCACTCACCTGTCAAGTAAATGCTGGTCTGGGTGTTGCTAGCTACCTTGGTACATTTGCTCACTGTTTCATTCTTCCCATATATCCGGTGTCCTCTGTAACCAGAGTTTGTCTGTCATCAAAAATCAGATGTGACTACATCCCTAGAGGCACCAGCCTTCGTCATAGGATACAGAGAAATAATCACTGCAGTTGACCAATCAAAAGTTCACATTTTCTTTCTTGGCCGCATCCTGGGTCTGATGGCATTACATAAGTTTACGAGTGGGCCATAGGCAGATGGGCGATGTGTTAGTGACCCCGTTACTCTAGGAAGAAATCAATACTTCGTCAAATATTGGTTGCCAAATAAAAGTGTTGCCTATTTCCAATAACGATCGTTAATTAGTCGTCGAAATTAGCCAGCAGTACCTGGAATTTTTTTTGAGCTTAAAGTGGTACCCTCAAGTTTGTTACTAAAGTATGCTGCAGTCAAACTAGTAGTATCAGTAATAAAATAATCGTTCAGCTGTAAAACACATCTGGTACCTAAGTGCCATTCCACCCGAAGGATACACGAGGTCGGGGATTCTGCCAGGTCACTCAAGCCCAGATAGGAGTAACCGAGATGCAGAGGTTGAGGTTAGAGTCACGAACCTCCTGGTCAGTAAATTGGCGATTAAA
>NW_008757657.1:0-868 GCF_000715545.1 Opisthorchis viverrini | reverse complement strand
ACAACAGCGTTGACAGTCGCGGTTTACGACGCTTCGCCTCTCTCAAATCAATAGCGTATTTCCAAACCAGTGTTTCCACGGATGTTTATCCGCGGTATCCAGCTCCGAAGCAACCGCCTCAGGATCAGAGCTAGAAGGTATCGTGATTGTCGTAGTGGCCAGACGATTTTAAGTCGTGGAAACTGTGACCAACCGGAGATTTTGGTGCATATTTCGCACTCCTGCATGATAACGCATGATACCAGATGGGCTCATCATAATCGGGCTGCAAGGGAACTTGCAAATGTGTCCGCTGACTGGGATATACCGCGTTCGAGGAGTTGAGCGCAGATTCTTCAACGTCATTAATCAAACTTGACCTAATCTTTGTTCGAGATCGCTGTGCAACTGTAATAGACGTCAGCATAGTCTTGGATGAGCGTGGAGTGACTGTGAGGAATGTAAGGAAGCAGCAGTATGGAACTGATGAATATTTCCTCACCATAATCTCAGCTCTAAATGCCATCGGTTTTGATGTCGACTTTTTGGTTTGCCAACGGATGAATTGAGGGATCTGCTTTCCTCAAAATGCTAAGGCTGTAATGGGACTAGGACTTTCATCTGAGGCAATCACCATGCTGAAATGGAAAACTATCTGAAGCCTGATTTCTTCTGCCATGGTTTGGACGGCTCGCCCCTGAAGAGCCCTTCAAAGCAAGGTGTAGTCTTTCGGGAGACGTCCTAAAACTCAACCGCTGCTTGTTTATATACGCGTCTCAGTCCTATAGCGATTGAGGTAGCTCGGTGAATGCTATAGAACGGAAGGTCAGTGGTCTGAACCCAGCCTCAGAACCTCTGCTGCTTTTATCTATACTTCAACAAGCTGGCA
>NW_008757656.1:0-868 GCF_000715545.1 Opisthorchis viverrini | reverse complement strand
TAAAATTGGATACCAAACATGGATTCACAAGTTGACGGAGGTGCTTAAAATAAGACCAAATTGGACAAGTTTTTAAAACCTAGTGATTCTTAAAAACTTCTCTCATCCGAGCAGAAGGTACAGAAAAGGAATATTAGTAACACCAACAACGCGTGAACTCGGAATTTCTGAGACCATTCTGCACGTGTGAAATCTGTTGACGAACTGCGCGGCCAATGTTGAATAAGGCGAGCTCAGCATGAACTGAAAATCCAGTCTGAACAAGAAGTTATATGAAAAAATGCCACATTGTGCTAATTCTGTTTACATGTATAGACGTCTGGCGCAAACAAATAAAAATATCTATCCCCAATGCGTGTGCGACCACAAAACCCCTGCATATGGCTCGCCCTGTAATGGTGGTCATCACATTTCCCCAACCGTTGTTCTGTTTGGAAGATTTTACCGTGTTGTCAGTTAACCATTTTGTTTGTCTTGGATTTCGCATGTTGCGCTGGTTATTTTGTAAAAAAACAACCCAGACTGAGTGTACGTTGCAGTAGTTCAACTTTTCTTCAGCGCTCACTTATGCTTTAATAGATTGAATGTGTAGGCAAAAAGTAAAAACTGAGTCAGTTTTTCTTCTCGTACTTCGATTCTTCTTTACCTGGTTCTATGTATAATGAAAATCAAGGTGTTTGCCATCTTTCCGCTTATGCATCCAAGTTAAATAAGACCCTCAGTTGCCAAACTTGGAGCGCAGATGAAAGCCGAGAAGTTGTAATGCATCAGTAATTGTTCCTTGGGAAGTAGCTTCCGCCTTCTTATACATGTAATGTCCACGAGGATCCTGTGGTGGCATGGAAGTCGACTTGATGTGTGCTCTCAA
>NW_008757655.1:0-868 GCF_000715545.1 Opisthorchis viverrini | reverse complement strand
ATCCCGAAAAGAACACAAGTGGGTCACATTAACCTGACGAGTCCATCGGACGAATTGCGATCTTGCGCATCTCTACAACGACTGAGCCAGTGAAGAGAAAGCGAGTGAATCTAGCTCACCTGTGTCAATTCATCCAGTAAGTGTGAATTCGTTACGTTCATAGAGAAACAGGGAAACTTTAGTTGGACAACGGCAGAAACGCGGAGCACAGGTAGCAAACACTCTAGGGTCACAAGAGCACCAGAGCACATAATGACTCAAAAATCAGGTGTCATACACGCAGATACCACAGTCGCTTCGATCTGGACTCATTATCACAATCAATGAGAAAGATTCAAAAACAAAAAAAGGTAATTCTAAGTGGTTGGACAAACCCGTTTGCGGGAGAGTAAACTGATTATCCTGGCTATGGTAACTTCTACTTTTCTCTCCACAGTAATTTGCAACTGAGTATAGTTCACCAGCTGTGTACAATCTGGTTTTCAAGCGGGATATAAGGTTTGTGGATATCCAGAGAATATGGCTACCTGATGATGTCGGTAAAGGGCGAAACCGGTAGGGTTTTAAGCGGAATGTTGCTGGGGAGTCGGACATGTTTACTTGCGCTTGCTTTTTGTGCCACTTAGAGTTTCGGGAGAAGAACCATCCCGGATTCAAAGCTCTCTGAATGTCACCCCTCTCTAATTCATCACTATTTTAGCAGTGCACAGTATCGTGTCCATTCTTCTGTGAAATATCGCAAGAAAATCTTAAACTCATGGGTCAAACTCCACTTGGCGTTTTACGATGGACACATTTGGGAGGTCGGATCATTCCGGTAGGCACTGATATGTGGTAAGAGTGAACCGTGACCGCCCAATAAAAAAAA
>NW_008757654.1:0-869 GCF_000715545.1 Opisthorchis viverrini | reverse complement strand
TATTGCCCTAGTTTTCTCGCAATGGTTTCGGAAATATAAGCGCGATGCGTTTATCTAATCACCAAATTGCTGATCTGGTTGAGCTCAGTCGTCCCAGGGAAATTTAAAACAGTCTGATGGTTTCTGTATTAACTCTGTATTTGTTTTGTGGGCGATGACCTTCTTACATATTCTTTGTGTCTGCATATTTGGTAGTCTAGCGACGAAGGTCGTTCGCCACACGGGATTGATGCCATCAAAAGTGCTCGTTTGTTCTAATTCACTCTGTACGATGACAATGGAAGTGTCACTCAAATAATAAGTCAATAATTTTGACTAACTTCTGGTAACTGACTTGACTAAAGCTTTGGCAGTACGGCTTCGGCGAAGAGCTGTAAAAATAAAAGCTCCTTTGGCGTTGCTTTCGATTCTTCCTATTATTCATTGTTCAATTCGATGTGTACTCAAGCAGAGGGTGAGCATCTCGCGGATGTTTTACTTTTACTGCGATCCATTCAGAACTCTACGGTCACCAGATAGCACTGTGACCGCTGTCGTGGTGGAAATGATATTCACACATTGACAGCTCACATAAGATGAGATCTTTATTTCCTCTTGTTCACTTTCCATGTCTTTGGGCTTAATTAAATTGTGTTGGACGCTGTTGGTTGAGTACTAGGGCCTACTGAAGAGGTCTTTACATGTTCTTGTGAGCTCATTGGACGTTGATACACCTAAGGGGGCTCTAGTGATCCGCAGTCATCTTATTCTCATCTGTAAGTACGTAGAAACGCGGAATACTCTATTTTTGGACTCATTCTCCAGTATTCCCCTTCTGTAATATTTTGGGTGTCTCCCATGCTCTCAAGATTCCTATCGATTCTGTTTGG
>NW_008757653.1:0-869 GCF_000715545.1 Opisthorchis viverrini | reverse complement strand
TTTGTTGTCCGACTGAAACTCAGTCAGATTCGAGTATGCTCTGCTCAGCAGCCGACACTCGATTCTTGTCTCGTTGTCTGCATCTAATAATCGTGCTCGGGGCACATGTTCCGCACAGTCTGATGAACATCTCGTTAGAAAAGCTTTCCAACTGTTTGATAGTTATCATTTCGTGAAACAAGCTGAATGCAGTGTTGTATGAAACCAGAGGATACTGTGCGTGATGCGATGAGGATGGAAGTACTGGTGAACACGACAACTAGAGTGTAAATATCGAATTCTGCGGAAATATTCCACTCAGACTTATTAGCAGTACACGAATGGAATGTAAAATGCAAACGGACATACAGAAAGCTATTAGAAATTCAAAATTCAAATCGACAGGGGAGAGAAGGTCTGGAAAACCTTGGTCAAACTACGATAAGCCTGTCTGGACAGGACACTGTTAGAAAGTTTCTGTGGACTATAAACAATCCCTCAGGCACATGCTTCACAGAAAAATCAACAAAACAGATAGGCTGGAGAATAAGTACCGATCATTATAAAGACGATAGGAACAAACGCGTCTAAAACAATGGTAATCTGAGCCTTCCAGGTAAGGAAGAACACACAACCGAAAAGAACTTTATGTTTCGCCGTCAGCCGTATGGAAAGGGTGTTATGACCAGATGCATCCCAAGGGCCGAGTACCGTAATTAAACCGGTCCGTTACGTGGTAAAGTCAATTTTCGTTGTTTGTGGTTCTGGAATTTTTAAAATTCATTCTCATAACACTCTCTTTTGAACATTTGTCCTGATGTCCTCACGCAGCTTTGCCTGTCAGCCCACTCCAAAAATGGACAGCTTCGGAATTGTGTTCTGCCCTACTT
>NW_008757652.1:0-869 GCF_000715545.1 Opisthorchis viverrini | reverse complement strand
TGGTATTGGTAGTGCGTGTTTTGACCACCGGGGGATCATCTTAGCCCTGGTTGTAACGAAAGTGTTGCCGTCACTTGTGCTTCTCCGCATTATGGTGGCTCATGAAACCCGACGTAGTAGGGTTTGCTTTGGCAAACCCTTCACACTCCGTCAGGAGTTAGAACAGTGCCATACACATAAGCGACTCATAAGCTTGGTATTCATGGACTCCCAAAGAAAATTTTACTCCGTTGTCTCTTCTTTTCTCTTGTCACGCTTGCCATTCAAGGAGTATCACAGGTTGTAAACGTTCTTCCTATTTTCGGACTTACGGACCTGTGGGAGAATACGGACAGCTCTACAAACTCTTCCGTTCACCAAGCTGTGTCCGTGAAAAGTACCCACTCTCTCCATTCCGGTTTATTTTTGTGATCGATGAACAAATGGGACAAATGCTGGAAGGTCATTGGAACCTTTAAGTTCAAATAGCTATTTGCGAAACCTTTTAGATCTGGAATTTGCAGAAGCCGTCGTTCTGATCTATGAAGAAAAGAAGGGAAAGTGTCTCTGAATGAACTGAACAAAGTCGTTCCGTGCTTTGGTATGCACTTGGTATGCACCAACAAAGTGTACTAGACACTCAATCACGTAGCACGCAACTTGCAATCCAGGGAGAGACACTCGAAAATGTGGATCGCTCTACATCTTTTGGAAGTCGTAGTAATCCTTATTGTAGTGCGACAGAGGAGGTCAAAGGCTAATGTTACACGTCTAGCGGTATATCGCTGAATCTTGAGGGACAGGTGGTTTTGCTGTATGGCTGTGAGAATTGACCTGTTCAAGCAGTGGAACTGGGCCATCATCTGGGGTTCGTCAATTTTTGTCTGAAA
>NW_008757651.1:0-869 GCF_000715545.1 Opisthorchis viverrini | reverse complement strand
GACATCCAACTTTAGCCATCAGTTAGCCTTTCGTTGTAAGTTTGCCTTAGACTCTTGAAAATCTGCAGGACTAAACTTCTTGCCTGGAAACCACTGGTCGACAGACCCTGTCAAACTTGCGGGCGAGGTTCACTTAGTTGCCCATGGTGACCAACCATCTACTAAAACCCGAACCTTTTCACTTACGTTTGCTATCCAATTCTATCGGTTTTGTTATTCGTCGACCACCGTTCAGACAGATTGCCATACTCTTGGTGATGTGTGGTCTTGCCATCTCACATTCAGAAAAATTTCCTGGGAATGTCATCAAGCACACACCACTGATGATATATCGATCAGTTTGAACTACTTGAAGAGTCTCATGATAACCTAGCAAACATACTTAGGATGGAATTCGTTTAACCAGTTTGCCTGTCATTCATTCCGTGTTCATCTACAAACCTGGGTGGCTTTCTCCTGCGTTGTTGTAAGGGTGCGAGTTTCATTTGAAGCACGATCCACTTTTATACACCTGTAAGTATGATTCCGGTGAAGTAGGACTGACGACATCAGGTACGTCGATGGAAGCACGTCCAATGCTATGATGTAAGGGAGATTCAGTCGCATTCAAAAATGAATGTTTTTTGGGAACAAACTCAGTTGTTTCCTTGTGTTTATCGGCTATCTGCAAAGTTCCCCTCTTCCTGGCTTACCTGGTTTATCTATCTCACCACTCCCGATGTTTCAATCACAATCTGATTTCCTTTCCCAGCTGGACGCGGTGGTTCGATATGTGACCACCCTACTCAGCCTTCTCTACACCTACTGCCTGCTGATCTGCCGACTTCCAGTCTTGGTTCGTCCACATCGCAAGTCTCCTCGGGTATCGG
>NW_008757650.1:0-869 GCF_000715545.1 Opisthorchis viverrini | reverse complement strand
ACAGAGCTGTCCACGAAGCAAAGTACGGTGTCACGATGACGGTGTGGCGATTACCATGCTCAGTCTGATGGCTTGCTTGTGGTTCACTATATCTTTAAAATTTCCCAAACGAGCGTGTTACCCGGAAGACTGTTTCAGCCCGTTTAATTTGTGCACGGACTTAGAAGCAGTGCCACCTTACTGCGCCGTCTCCTTGTTCTGCCCACGAGCGAAATAGTTCATCAAACAGCACTAATGGTGGCTCCGTATACCGGTTAAGATCAAACGTTGCCCCAAAACAGATAAAACATATGCTGACCATCACAAGGAACAAAAAACTTACTAGCTGTGACGAATTCCTTGGCTTGAGCGGAACGCTTGCCGCAACCATAGAAGAATTTTTCATCCAGGTGGCGAATGTCCGCTCCAATATAAGTCCGTGCGGACTTAATGGGCGTGTTTATTGTCTCTGTCGTTTTGATGTTATTCCCAAAACTAACACGTATGAAAACACACAAAGAAACCAGCTTTTCCACAAAATTTTCCACCGTTTCTATAGAGACGAAAGGCTAAGCCACTGGCAGCCAATAA
The DNA here is from genome assembly GCF_000715545.1 of Opisthorchis viverrini. Taxonomy (NCBI): domain Eukaryota; kingdom Metazoa; phylum Platyhelminthes; class Trematoda; order Opisthorchiida; family Opisthorchiidae; genus Opisthorchis; species Opisthorchis viverrini. The sequence goes on along the minus strand of NW_008757650.1, from coordinate 299 downwards.
AATACGAATTCCGCACCAGCAGTGGACTCCAAGTTTTGCAAAACAACTTCCAATAAAACTGCGGCTGCGCGAGGAGGTATCAGGCGCCCGAATAATTACCATCAAATGCTAAAACTTTATGTTAAAGTTTTCCTCTTTCGGACCACGCTTTTAGCGAACTTCGGGGTGTGCGTCTAGGACGCGGACTGTGTGCTGCCGTGCCTTAGATGCACACCCAAAATTTCCTCTGAACCCATAGTTTGAAGAAAGGAAACTCCAGCACAAAGTTTGATTGTGTATATATATACATTCGGGTCCTT
>NW_008757649.1:0-869 GCF_000715545.1 Opisthorchis viverrini | reverse complement strand
GCGCCAGTCACCAGCTCCCAGGTGGCAGTGTGATTAACTGGCATTTAGATCGAGCACAAAGCTTATGTTTTAACCACCACGGGAATCACTTCACTTAAACAGATGTTGAATGACTCCTCATAAGAAAAACACTTTCACCCCTCACGTTAATTATTCTTCATTCTGCGCACTTCACGTATGATGAATGACCCCATGTACATGCTACAGAGATGACTGTTTGCTAGTCATTCTATCCAAACTACGACTCCGGAATATTCGGTTGCGCTTACAGATACCAGTGACCAAACTTTCGGATAAGACTGTGTAATCTTGAATGCAATCTGCCTATAAAACCTATGTCATAATTTGCGGTGCAGTTTCTGATGCGATTTCGGAGCTATAAAATTGAATGATTAACTAAAATGATTTATGGCGAAATGGAGATGCGTTTAATTATTCATAGTTTAACTCCGCAAACAGTTCAATTTTAAGGATCATTTTTCAATTATTTTAAACTCTTTAATGTGCGTCCTTCCTCAAATAAAATTTGATGACCCTGAACTTGATTTTTTGGACTTCAACTGGGATGAAACCACAGATCTGACGGCTCAGAACGCATTGTAAAACCGGAAAATAATGGTTTGCATAAATGGCCCATTTTAGTTGGATTTTCAAGGCAATTAATACATTGAGGGACAACTTGATTTTTATTCAGTTATTCAGTGGGTGTCAACATAGCACCAATGAACTGCTTCACAAGATTGCACAACATGGGACCCTCAAGTATATCACATTCCGGAAGAACCATTCGAGCTGCCATTGCTCAACAACGAACGGCGGACGATGTTTGCAATGGCAAACCCGACATTTCTTGACTAATGACAATAGAA
>NW_008757648.1:0-869 GCF_000715545.1 Opisthorchis viverrini | reverse complement strand
ACAGCACCCAGAAGCTCGCGACCTTGAGTGCACCAGCTGCCCCGGCAAGGCATGTATCTCGACCGATAACCAGGGAATCAAATCAAGGCTAGTGTCAAACAGCACTAACCGTTAAGCAAGGTTCAATGATCGGAGTAGAGGAACGTCAATATCCACAGCTCTAATACCGTTTCTTCACCATTAAACCAAACGACAATTCAGAGCCCCGTTTAGTTGACTTCTGAATCCTTTCGCCAAGCTTTGGAATGGGTTCACAAACACCTCGACAGTATGTGAGGGGACACCTACAGAGCCGTGCAAAGTTGCAGTTTTGAACAAGTGTAATTCCGCTACCAGTCACCCCGAACGAATTTCGACTGATTAAAAATTCTAGACGCAATATTTAGCAATGATATATTCACTCTCCAAGAACAGGCCACCTCTAGACAGCGACCATGGTGAGTGTTAGCTCCTAGAGTTTTACAGGATCTTCCACCTTTGGAGAGATTAAATCTCTTCCTTCTTGAGCTGTTTCAGATTTTGTCCAGTGTGAACCGAATTCCTTGCTTACCATTTACTCTAAACTTCAAGAACGCAGAGATCTCACACAGTTCAAACACCACATGGCACGGTTGGAAAACCTGAGCTATGGGTTACAAGCCCAGTTTAACAATGGGTCTGAATTCCAAGCCTAGTTAGCAGTGAGTATCAATCTCAAATTTCTATCTCAGTAGAGATTCTCTAGCGTAATTTATTGTACCAGCTGTTTATTGCATCACAGACTGGTAGAGCAAATAAATCGTCTTTCGAGTTCGGGTAGAACTTTGGAGTTCGAATATTTCATCTATCTTGTCGACCAACACCGTTTTTCATTTGAGCGTTCGAGCAGC
>NW_008757647.1:0-869 GCF_000715545.1 Opisthorchis viverrini | reverse complement strand
TAAATGACACAACCAAAAAAGGTAGGCGATTAAAGAAACAAAACCCTAAAAAGCGGACAAACGTGTAGTTACTACGTTTAGGACGATGACGGTAGGAAAGGAGGATGAAAAATGCATTACGAAAAATGATACACAAAATTCCAGAAACTGTACACAGGCAACCCTTCAATACCATTATCAATGACTGAGCCTTCTGTGAGCCAGGAAAGATCCTGGACAATTATTGAGTAACTGCGACAACGCCCTTAAATTTCTCATTAGGATTTTGAACTGGTTGTGTTTTAACCTGGCACTAGTTGGTCGGAAACGCCGACTCAGCGTCACCCGCGATTATGAAAATATCCATGGGATCGACTATATATTAGTGCGAACTTAGGTTCACATTAAAGCAATATAATGGTGAGTCTGTTTGAGAATCGTCGTAACCGGAATGAAGCCATTGTGTATTTACAGTTCATAGTCTTCCGGATGAGTGTGTGTAGAAACCGTATGAGGTTACATAATAAACAATGTTTTACCTTGAACAAATAGGGAGTGCAAATGAATAAATCAGTGGAAAACACTGTCTTACTTCACATAAGTCAACATGAGGTTATGTATTTAGATAAATTCTCATGGGGTGTGCCATGAACTCCTCATAGGCCATAAAAGGTTGTGGTGATATTTATATCCCACTATTTTGTTCAATCCATAACTACGGAACATAAATAAAATCTTGAATCGCCGCTCCCTCCCTCAGTGTGAACTAGCTTACCCATATTAGGTTGGACTACCTGATCCAGCTAAATACCGATCAGTTCCACTCTTTCTAGCGTTATCCAGGTACTGAATCCGCTGTAACAGGCCATTTGCGACACACACCAGTGGCG
>NW_008757646.1:0-870 GCF_000715545.1 Opisthorchis viverrini | reverse complement strand
TACGATGATTGTGCATCGCTTCATTTTCTGTACAGATGTCTGTTAGTCTAGCAATCCTTGTACATTCTAGCCATATCTGAATTACGAAGGAATTCATGATTTGGAGTTTTGCGAATTTCTTTGTTACAGCATGACTCTACCGGACGGAGGGATGACTGGCGCATGGTGATGTGTCTCAAACTAATGCGGCACAGATTCACACGTTACAGATTCACACGTTGTTCGCGAACAAAATCTGATGATGACACCGAAAATGTAGTTTACATCTGGAATTCCAGAAACTGTTCATGTGTGATGATTGGATATGAAGACAATCGCGATACCATTATCAGGCCGAACCAAGTCTGCTACCTCGACCAACATAAACATAGCTGAGAGGATCAGATTCCGTATTCGAAGTAAGCTGTGGGATAGTGATCTCTCTGAGTTTGTGGGACGGAATCTAACATTGCCGAAGAAATGCCCTTTCAAACAGGAGGTAACACAATCTGGTCAACTGGTCAATTTAGTTGCCATTCGATGGCGAGTTCTGAGTAGAATCACGAGTCCGCATCTTGATGTGGTTGCTGGCTCTTATGAATACGTTATATCAATGTCATCTTAGATTCTCTGGAAGAGAACAAAGCGCAAGAATGCCATTGTGTAGTGCAACTGGATTTCTTGACGAATACACTTAGTTCCACACCAATTTATCTTTCACCTGAAAACTCATACGAATCCCAGGAACGTCCAAGTTTGTAAACATTCTCGACCATTTCAGATTATGTATTTGATCTGACTGACGTGTGTGTAGCGATGCGAGTGCATGCAACTCGAAGAGACGAGTGCACGTTTCAAACTCCAGGGATATTGCACGACGTATATGAATGG
>NW_008757645.1:0-870 GCF_000715545.1 Opisthorchis viverrini | reverse complement strand
CTGCAAGTGATGGGACGCAGTGCTTTGTTTATGGATGAAACACTGATGGTGCCATTCAAAAAGGATGGCGCCAAGGCTCTTTCACCTCCTGTGTTCTCAAATTGACTAGCGGCGCATAACGGTAGCGATGCGGATCTGCCGGTGGATCGGTATGGGACAATTCTGCCAAACGACCGGAACAACAGATTCAACAGCGAAAACTCGAACCGATGCACAGCTTCTCCAGCACCAATTTCCTTGTTTGGTGAAACCATTAGGATACTTCTTTTGCACTAATGACCTGACGTAAAAATGCAGGGTACTGATGACCGTGTATCGGTTTTCTCCGATTAAAGACCGGCAATATGGAGCACGTTGGACGCTAAGTTTGGAATTTTACAGTCCTTAGTTTGCGCAAGTTTTTTCATAAGTAGCTAAACTTGCCATTGTCCCCATTCAGCTGAGTATGTCATCGATATTCCGGTGGATTATGTCTTGGCTCCCCTGAATGTTCTAATGAGATAATCTTGGGGGATTGCTAGGAAATCTTAGGTGTCGAAAATCCCCCAGGTCAACGCCAAGTCCATATTTGGTTTTCGTGTTGGTTCGTTCAAATGCCACTGTATTATTCGTGTTTTTTTACCAGTACCACTTGGGGATTTCTGTGATTCTCGATCAGTCGTTGTACCTGTTTGCGCACTCCTTCTTACAGGCGAATTAATATCTAAAACCAGCCATGAAGGAAAAATAGAGGTTAACGCTATATTCATGAGAAAAATCCAAGGAGAGAGCTTTCACACGGTTATGAACATTTCTGGAAGGTAATCTTCAGTGGTAAGGTTTGTCATGATGGAAGCGTTCGAACACATCTAGGCTTATGCTCTAATTCCC
>NW_008757644.1:0-870 GCF_000715545.1 Opisthorchis viverrini | reverse complement strand
TGGCATTGTTTAGCGTTCAACGGCACAGCAACCTCGAAAGTAACGCCAAGTCCAATCGTTAGGCTATTATCAAAAATAAATTGGTGTTTCCATGTACCAATGCACAAACAGACTCAACGTACTCTCTTTCAGAGTCCCACCAGACAAACCGTTTTGTGTGTTTGACCGAGAGTGGTGCTCCATGAGGGAGCATCAGTTTTTAATCGCGTCGCGCATATGGACACAAACTTTGGCTTTCATGAAACAGCTAATCGTTCCTCTCACGTCATGCTGTCGCGTTTGTGTACTTTGGTGTTGCGTAATGTATGCGCTTGCCTGTAGCACAGTCTTTCCGTCCGACTGCGGACAATTAAGGTTGGCCGAGGTTTTAGAAGGGACACGTTGTATGTCAGCTGATGTAAGTTTACTTTGATCCAATTGATTTTCAATGATGAAATCAGTTCAAGCAGCTCTCGGACCGGATGACTTTATGTCGGCGTTCTGCTGGTTATATCATGTCAAACTACCTTAGTAAAACTGCACAATGTACCCAAATTCCACCATCCCACTTGTAAGAACTAGTCCAAAGGGCGTTCAACTCCTGCTGAATTTTACCGCTTTTCTGATCAGATTTCTAGGCCCAATGACGAAACAATACCCTCTGATCGAGCACAAACCAGGAGCCTCATAAACAAAATCTAGTTAGTTCAAATGAAAGAGAATAATTTTCTACTGAACTGTTAACCAACAGGTGAAATGTATGCATTCAAACACCAAGGTTAGTTTGTGCAGCGTGATCAATAACTGTCGAGTATATGTTGGGACGACTCACGATTACTAATTCATATGGTGAACTGTGTTACAGGACAACCGTTCGATCGCACCTCACTT
>NW_008757643.1:0-870 GCF_000715545.1 Opisthorchis viverrini | reverse complement strand
AAATGAGCCCTATGTGATTACGTCTGGGCGGGTGAACTGGAACGAGACTTGTCCGGCAGTTTACTGAACACTACTCGCCCGTCTCAACACTAGTTCTTAGAAGTAACGCGTACACCCACAGACCGGTACGCACCCTACATATTCCATTCGCTCGAATACCCAGCTGTGGGGACGTGCATGGTAGGTCAGCTCTTGACACTGAAGGTGCAGTTCGCAACTTCACCAACTTCGGCTCACATCTCCCTCGACCACCCCATTGCACGTCGGAAATTTCGCGTTGAGTCCTGAACTGACCACATACATACATGCTCAACTCGATACGAACAATTCAAGTTCGTATACGTCGAATCTTACGTGAGGGAGGTATATACCATTGGTAACATGGTTCATCGACCATTTCACACGGCTGATGGCATTATAGCCTGTACTGGTCTAGTCACCCGCTTCGACCATTTAACGGTCCATGGGATATCAGTGTATTTCTTTGTATGAGCACCGTAACCAGCACTTTTATCCTCTCAAGCAGCTGTCCTTGACAGCCAATCTAGTGTGTCGCTATCTCACAACACTCAACTCATCGAAAGCTAGAAAAATCTACTGGGCAGGGACAAAGATATCTGCATGAGCGCCGCACCCTCTATCTTTGCAACTGAGTATTTCATTGTGGTAATGTCGGTTATGACAGTATACGTTGTGTGACTGGTCGATTTAGTGGTAATCCTGAAATCTGGATTACTTGCCGCTAAAAGGACCCACAGTAGGTTACCGGATTCAACATTTGCAGTTATTTTGCAAGAAGGTTGAAAATAATAGCATAGGAAGCTAGTTACGGGGGTCTCAACTACGAAAGAATACTCTTACTATTTTCAA
>NW_008757642.1:0-870 GCF_000715545.1 Opisthorchis viverrini | reverse complement strand
GGTACTTATAGCGTTCACACTTCCGCGGAGGGGTGGCATTATTAGATTTAATTGGTTTGACTACGACCCGGTGCGACAGCAGTCAAGTATATCATCACGCCCTTGAAAACGCCGCATTTCCTTCGCAATTTGTGTGACTTGTCCTCTAACCTTTCAGGTTGTGGAGGTTAGAACAGATATTTTTTGTTATAAGAAATTCGAAAAATGATGAAGAATGTGTTTTCGGTTTCCTATGTATCTTATTAGTCGATATGGGGGAAAGGTTCAATCTGACGACCAGTCAGACACGAGCTAACAGTGTTTAATCTTGTTGTGGGACAGCACTGGTCACCGATTCAAGCTTTTATACAATAGTGGTAACCGCCTGATTGGGAAGCACCGTAATCGATGAAGGAAAAGAAGTATTTAGTTGCAGGCGAACTGGGTTTTAAAGGATGAAGGGTCATCCTAGATCTACTTGCGATTTGATACCATTGGAACAATGTAAATGACAAGCAGTCAGTCACAACGGCCTTTGTATCTGAGAATAAGCCCGGTCGAAATTCACGGGCCATTGAGGGTGGCTTCCAAAATGGGATTCATCTAGAATCCCGAGGCGTTACTAGCAGATGCAAACAATCAAACTTGGGTCAGAATAATAGCCACGTGATACCAGAGTAAAAGAGATGCTACATGTATAATGGGAGCAACAGAATTCTGTACGCAACAGTGTAAATACAACGTATCTGCATGGTTTCGTTTTCAAGGCTAGAGAATGTAAGAAAACGGGAAAACTGAATGCGCATGGAACCTGTTCGGCATCATTCTGATGGTGTCAGATAGGAAAATATTGGTGGGTTCTCAACAAAATTTTTATGAGCATATGTCAGG
>NW_008757641.1:0-870 GCF_000715545.1 Opisthorchis viverrini | reverse complement strand
TCGGGATCGTACTCACTGATCCTCCCAGAAATGGCACTGGCTGAGCTCGGATATATGTGCATAGCTTCACTAGTTCCGCTTCTAAGTCGGGTAGCTTGGACTCAGATGCCCTACCTAGATATCCGTGATCTTAAGTACACTTTTACAAAGTTGTATGGACCCAGATTGTTTTTCTGTAAACTCGTCTACGCAAATGTCGACTTATTTCACATGGGGGTGCGTGGCTAGTGCACTCAATCCTGATCGATCTTTTGTGCCGAAAATGGAGTAGAACGACTTCCACGCTCCATGGTGTAAGTGGCTAAACTTTGTTGTACGTACCTGGTAAGCAGTTGCTAAGTGGCATTACTGGGTAGAATACCACCGTCACGACAAGGAAGTCCACAGGAAAATGAGTTTGAACGGTTGATCGAAGTATTTGATGGAAGTACGGTGATATGTTTTGAAGGAGCATAATTTAAGAATACATGATATCTGGAGTGACAAAGTCGTCCAAGGCCTTCAATGAATTAGTCACATTCACACCCCTGTCGGAACTTGCGAATAAGTGCATTCTTGTGGTAAACAGCCCATGTATAGTCACTGAGAGTAGCGAATACGACATTCCACCAAAGATCGCAGTTTATGGGCACGCGTCATCTGATGCGTCAGCTAAACAGCAGACCTCGAGGGAATCGACTCGGCCCCTGAGGATACTACTAAATCTGACGAGTATTCAAGGAATTCACCTTAAGTGATGGGGAAAAACTTAAGACCAAAGTCTTCGGGAAAACGAAGTTTTTCTAGTAATTACTATAATAAGATCGTAAAAGCCACACTCCTGAAAACCCTAAGCTACCGTAACTTTTCGTCTGGTGTAAAAATGCCTGT
>NW_008757640.1:0-870 GCF_000715545.1 Opisthorchis viverrini | reverse complement strand
CACAAAAGCCATCCATGTCCAGAACACTTGGGCTCGTCGATGCGATGGATTCTATTTCACTAGCACCGTCAATCATCCAAATCTGTCAGTCTTGGGTAAGTGGATTAAGTTCTTCCCCCGTTTCGATATCTGTTCATCCGGAAATACACCTTTTTCTATGTGGGTCATGGCAGTTAAATGCAAACTGTCCTTTTCAAATCTTGGAAGGTCAGATGGTTTCTTGAAGTCATCGCGGGGTAGTTAAGTGAGTACCCAGTGTGGGTAAGGTATCCACATTGAAACGCTGTTGTGGTAACTGGGTATGGACCTGAAAGATGTCACCGGACATCTTATTTTCTAAGAAATGGCTGTGAAGTGTTCTGGGATGCTACCAAACTCCTCGGGATTTATCGCTATTCTTTTCTTTGACTAGCTCAAAGCAAGTTGCTTACGAAGGGTGAGGTAATTGAAACACCAGTATATGTGCTTGTGAATTTTGTAAAGCGCTGTTACCTGGAGGTTATTTGACACAGTGCTGATAGTAAGGCTAATTTACTTCATCTGTTTTCCTTGGTTTCCATCGACAGTTTGGTTATCAGTATCCATTTATGTTTTTCTGGCAACATAAAGTCCACTTCTCCCTGATTCATAGCTCATCAGAAACAAGCTGGAGGGTCTAGGTCACCTGTGACTTTCTGAAAAGCATGTTGTCCAATTGACCCATATCGGTCGGTACAATGTGGAAGTCTTGTGAAAGAGACCTGTCTGGAAAGAGTTGACTATCCTGGAGAGCCCAAATGGCTGTTCTCTACCACCTACGGCTTATTGCAACATCTGTCTTGCGGACATAAACGGATAACCGTAGGAAAGATCAAAGCGCTAACCCCGAAA
>NW_008757639.1:0-870 GCF_000715545.1 Opisthorchis viverrini | reverse complement strand
TCCGCATGTAAATGAAATGAATCACATGTATGCATGTGTACAACCAGCTACAACCCCTCGGGTCACGTATATTGGGTGTGTGCCTCTGCCAAGATAAGTGTCAAAAATAGTTTAGCAATCAAGCACCCTCCATATGTTCGGCGCATGAAGCTTTTGTCGCACCGATTGGCTACTGAGTGGTAATAATGTAAAATGATGTACCCAGAAATTTAGTCACAGTCCGGTCACTGACCATTTTCATCTTTTTGAAAATTTGTGGAGTCTTGTACATCAGTGCAGACTAATATTCGGATGCAATGCGACTACTGTAAATGGACGTTGAGATTTGTCACTAACAAACAATTTCAGTACTCTCCATCAGCCTAGGTATATATGTCCCATGAGAAGCACCGGCATACCTCAGCACTGTCTTAATAAAATACTTCCTTGTAAGGGGAAACCTAACAGCGAATATCAAAGCGTTTTTGATGTGACATTTATCATAACACACCAAGCCACATGCTTATGAAGAACTACTGTCAAAAGCGAACAAGATTTGCTGGAAAACGGACTGGTTGTTCTGAGTGCACGTTACGGTCTTAAAAAGACTCCTTAGCAAAATCCAGTTCATTCACGTGACCAGTAAAAGAACGGATGCGGCACAAGCTGAAACTCAACTGCGTCCCATCGGTTGCAAGGCGTTTTCAAAGTGATGGTTAGTGAACTGATCCACGAATGGTGTATGAGATTCTAGTTAGCGATATTAACTTGAAACCGACAGGATTCGGTGCAGTTCAGGTTTTACAGACTTCATTCCTTCGCCTTCATTTGTAAATATTCGTAAACCTACTGTAGCTCAAGGGCGGACAGCTAAACTTACTTGCTTGATAA
>NW_008757638.1:0-870 GCF_000715545.1 Opisthorchis viverrini | reverse complement strand
TAAGGCTCCTTGGAACCTATTCTAGGGGAAATTTCGGAGTGGCAGCGCAATCTTGTATGGTCAAAGCAGTACCCGAAATTGCCGAAAACCATGGGAAATGTAACAGGGAAGAGTAATGCTTAATGAGGCGAAATGGTAACATGAGACACCCATTTAGATCCCATTCCGTCATAATCTTCATTTAGGAATGGAAAGCTGAAGGCTGTCGAATCATCCAACTAGCAGATTAGTAAAGAACTCCACACTGTCACCTCACCGGAGTCAGAAGCCTACGCAACAATTCACCATAAGTGACAACAAACAGGTAGCGTAGGACAATGCGGACGCAATACACGAATAACGACCACAAAGCCAAATTAGATGAAAAAACTAAGCGACCTGTCGGGTTCAATTACTGCTTCTAGCTGGTGCGTAAACGAAATCTACACCGACATCTTACCGCTTGCGGCTTGGTCTTTCCCGTTTTTTTCGTCGGCATTTTTCCTGCCGGCAGTCAGGTAGCTATCAGAAGTAATCCAGCAACCTATTCACGAGCAACGAGATATGTGGGTAGCATACAAAGGATCCAGTATCTAGGTCCGCTTTGAGCTGTCTGTCCGAAAATGACTTGCTATCGTAGGTGTTAGAAAACAAAGGTGCGCAATATGGCGGACAGTTTAAAAATTCAATCGACTAAAACAAAACAAATGATACTTCTGAAGCACAAACGTTCGGCTGTGAAGCCATGATTTTCATATATAAAAATAAGGCCTATAAAGAGAAAATAGTTCATTCCAAATATGGATAAAACGTAAACTGAACGGCGCACATTTCGAAGTTTGTATGGGGAAATAATGGGATAAAGCCAGCGGCTCGAAGCACAATGCATTT
>NW_008757637.1:0-870 GCF_000715545.1 Opisthorchis viverrini | reverse complement strand
CTACCAGCCTCAAGTTATTTCGTCCCAGACGTAGAAAAGAGTTTATCGGGATATATCTTCACACCAAAGTACTGCACTTCCGAAAAATACGTATCAGTAGTGACATTGACGACACGACTATAGCAAGCAGTAAATAGGGCAGTAAAGGCTACCGATCTGGTTCCACAACGTGTCGATTCGACACATATACGAACATAAGATAATTAATTATTAGCAAACTGTTGCAATTTGGATAGCTGTATGGCTACAGTTAGAACAGTTCCTATGGCGATCTCTGGATGCGAACCGATGCAATAGCTCAGTACGTCGAAATGAACTTGGGCGACAGGCAGAATGGTATACTGGAGGGGAATGGGGATGGAAAAAATCCTCTAGGGTTTCAGACTATTAGGGCGAAACGATTATGGATGGACCACATACAGAACAGACAGAAAGTTAATGGACAGAGGGTGGTCAGCTGACACCTATCGCGTCATAAAACATCATAGTTTAAAGTGCACAAAACGTGATCCTGTGTGTGAACTTCACTACGGTCAGGCAAAACTGGTTACGAACCAGCAGGCGTTTAAAGATCCTGGGCATATTCGAGGTAGAAGAAATCTGGAAACTTGCTAAGTGGTGTGATCTTGTCAGAAAAATTGTGGCCAGGTGGACAGCAGTTTTAATTCCGTCCTAACTGTCTACGTTTGTTTCCAAGCAAGACCAATTTCATCACACAAGAGCACTTAGTCGTCATGAAGACAAACATGATGTACTGGTATCGGCTCCGGGACTGTCAAACCTAATCCAGCCTAACTACACCATGGAACAGTCGAGTACAATGGGTAATTTAATACGTGATTTGCGCTGATGTGTGTGCATGGAAATAAG
>NW_008757636.1:0-870 GCF_000715545.1 Opisthorchis viverrini | reverse complement strand
AACATCACGTTTCAGCCTGTCAATGAATACTAGGTGTGAACCCGAAGCCACCCACTGAATATCTGCTGGGCCCGACTGAAACAGACAAATCAAGCAGCCCAGAGTAGAACAGATGCCATCAACATGTGGCATAAGATTAATCACTCAACTAGACGGCAAACGCTTCACTAGCAGTCGACCTGTATAACTAACGTTGAATGCAGAATGGTGTCACATTGCGCAAGAAACTGATTGCTTATGGACTCAAGTTTCACCCTCCACCTGTACACCTCCGTAATTATGTAGCATTAGGTATCGCGGCTATTTACACTTCATGAGTCCTTCCCCAACCAAATTGGGGTGTTGAATTCTCAAGAATCAGCTTTAGTAGAAAAACAACTGCAGTTTACTTCTCATAATGATTTCAGTGTTCAAGCAAGGGACAATAGTCTAGCCTTAAATACACAATGTGTAAGGTTTAGTCTGAACAAACGACGCGATAACAAAGATGAGCTTCGTTCTCATCTTTGCGCTAACTACGGCTTGTTTCCGGGATTTATAAATGTAACCGCATATATCGCTTTAGTGGTACCTGGCAACCGAAATTCTACTTGACAGACTTGGATCAGAGCCGTTGGAAAGTGATGGTCAGGTGGAACACTCGACGGCCAACAGTGCCGGAACATATGTGTGAACTCCGATAAGGTCAACATTAGATGTGGACTTTCGGTAAGTAACGAATGAGGCGATCTTCCACTTTATCAGAAGATTACCAAACCATGGCAAATGACAAATAAGAAGCGACAAAAACTGAGAGGGTATTTCTTTCGAGAATGTACTGAGTTTATATTCTTGCTAAATTAGTGAAATCCATATGCACCATTTTGACCA
>NW_008757635.1:0-870 GCF_000715545.1 Opisthorchis viverrini | reverse complement strand
AGTACACTGGCTTCGCTGACATGTCGAAATCTGAATTGGAAATTACCGAATCTCCTCACACAACTATCAAAGAGAAAGCATTCGCACTGGAGTCAAAGAGGAAAGCAGCCAGGAAGCAGCAGTTGGGTAGATGGATCAGAGCCGCAGATGAAGGACAAGCAATAAAGCTAACGAATTGACTGAGAGCATTTTGGAAACGATTGACCTACAGGGAACTGACCGAAAGCAAAGAAACTCCTCTTCCAGGGTGTTGGTCAATGAAATAAATACACTGAGTGAACCTGCATTCGTGTTGCATTGCGGATACGAGTCAAGTTGCTGGATCAGCGTTTCTCACGAACGGGTGTATGGTCCTGTTGAGGCATCGTGAGAGGTTGCAGAGGGGATAAAATAGTGCTGGATAGCCAATTCAGTATGCGCGCAATCCAGAGAGTTGTTAACGAATCACAATACATGCGTCACATGCGTCGTTAATTGCTAAGCTTTACCGACAGAACTTTAATGTACGTAAACTAACCTAGATGGAATAGACTTATTCTTAGCAAACACAGGCATGCAGTCACCAAAAACACTCGTTTGATGGTCAGCGTTTTACTGTGCGCAAGCATGTCATCTGAACGATTGTGTTCGGATTTTGTTTTCTTCATCACAAATGAGTGTATTTTGCGAACTGTGTCCAATTTGGGCTCAAGCAGAGCACGAGGTCGAAGTACAGCTGGCAAATCCGAAGAAGAGCGCACCCGGCCATGGGCCGTCAAAGAGTCTTTAGAAGCCTTGTGACTAGTTTCTTCATGAAAATACAGTGCGATATCTCAAGTATCGTACAAAATGAAACATGACTCAGTTTTGTGCAGCACATTCAGTTGAAGA
>NW_008757634.1:0-871 GCF_000715545.1 Opisthorchis viverrini | reverse complement strand
TGGGGGTAGCATGATGGCCCAATTTTTATTCTGAAATGATGTTGAGGAGATACTGGTACCTTCACATCAGCTGAATATTGCGTCAATAAATATTCGCACAAACATGTTTTAGCGGATAAAGGACATCTACTACACAATTTCTTGGTGTCTGGAAATGGTTTCCGTAGAACAAATTGTGAAACTGATAAACGGTCTTTATGAGGAGGTGGTCATTGTATGGGAGGATTTTATGACAAGACTAACTCTACTGTCCATCTTTTGAGCAAATCCATCGGTCAGGACGATCTTGGTGCACATATTTAATCACAGAGCTGACTATATCTATCCTACTCACTTTTGTTGTCACAACCAAGAGATATTCGTGAGTCCGACCGCTCGGACTTTGAAAGCACTTGGTTGTTGTAACGAAATACAGTTTTTTCGTTCTGGCTTTGTGCGTTTTTATGGGGATCGCTCACTTTTCTTTGCAACTGGATCTCGTTGAAAGGAGGGTCTTTTTCAACACAATTCAGATAGCAGTCGCCGACGCTGACACTGGAACTGCAGACTTATGCACTATAAAGTTGTCCATTAGGATGCTCTATTATGTATGATAACAAAATAGAACACGAGTGAATACTGCAAAATCAGTGGGAGAAGGGGAGAGAGAAACAGCAGCGGTATCACTCAACATGCAGCATTATTTAAGCGACTGTTACGTTTGATGATCGAATGTTCTGCGTAGGAAAACTGCCCCATCTGCCACATTTGGGAATGAGGAAAGGATCGAATGTTGAGACAAATGAATACCCCATCATCGTTATTCAAGCACTTCTCCGCTTTATGACCTTGGTAGTCTTTGTATCGAGGACCAGATCTGAAATGCAGATAG
>NW_008757633.1:0-871 GCF_000715545.1 Opisthorchis viverrini | reverse complement strand
TCAATACATTTGATTTTCGCCCCAAGAAACTGCGGCGTATACTATCAGCTGTAAGTCAAATTACACAGAGCATGACAGAGAGCCACCAGGCTCCTGGTTTTAGGCGTACTCTCACTGAAACAACGTTGTCGTCAACCGGCGAGTATATCAACCCAGGAACTTCGTAGTTCACAGATAATGTTTGACAGACCAATTAAGCAAAGCATGTTGTTTGATCGTGGAGTGAAACTTGAGCTCCAGGGAGAGGATTTTAAATGATGTCACCATCGATTGAAACACCGGATCACGCTAGGTGTCACCGCCCTCTTTACTGCTCATATAATTAGTCATTGATTGATTAAATAATCAGTTGATCAATCGTGTCTTGAACGTTTCATCCGTGATATAGTTTACTAAATATCCCAAAAACGAAGCGTCATAAATGAACTTGCACGTCTCAAACACGTTTGCGTTTGTGGCCTGACCAAATGCGCCTTAATAATCCAAGTATCATTGATGAGAATCGTCGTGACTGGTTCCATACAATGAGCATTGTTTTGGACGTCTTACACCAATGGCTATTTGAATGGAGGTTGGATGCTTTAGACTTGAAGGTTCTATTCGTCCACGCCCCTGGAAACGGATGCCTCATTTGTCTTCCGGTCAAAGTACAACCGCACACTACTCTACGGCAAATGCTGTTATGCCACGGCGGCTATCGCTTAGTGCGATATTTTAGACCGCAGTAGCTGTTGCATATGACGTGAAGCATAAGCCAGAAGATGCCAGCGCATGCCCTACATTGTCTCAGGAAGGAGCGTATGTTTTCGAGGATCTCATCGGATTACCACAGCAACGTGAGAGTTCAAATTGATGACTCATTGACGAATTA
>NW_008757632.1:0-871 GCF_000715545.1 Opisthorchis viverrini | reverse complement strand
TCACTCAGAGGAATGCCAAACTGGGATTGCTGGTATCAGTGGGGCTTGCTAACTAATCAATATCTGCTGGCGCTGGCGCACAAAGAAACTTGATATGCGACACTTTATCTTCACGTATTTTGCTGATCGAGATTTTCGACTCATTGATTGATAGATTTCGCCCATATTTTCAATGCTGTTAATACGCCGTTTACGGTTGAATACAATGTATCGACATTTCTTGAGTCTTGGATTCCAGCTCCACCAATCATGAAAGTGGCCGTTTCCATGACAAAGACTTCGAACACGTTAATTTGTGCCCAAGGGCGACTGGGTGAGGTTCACACTAAGAGCTGTCAAACCTCCCATTTCCAATCAAGTTTAATCATTTTTTGGGAAAATAAACGACATATCATGCATAATAAAAGCTCAAAAATTTGAAGCCCCGTGACAGAGTTCTCAGTACCATCAACCATCAATTTATCTTCAAAATCTGTGATATTATGGATGCACTGACAACTCACACTCATCTCCGGCAGCCAGAAATAGGAAAAGTGCTAGACAGAGGTGCAAAAGCAAATCGTTATGTTGATAAATCCTTGAAATACATCGGTAGTCTACTAACAGGGATGATTAAGTAAATCAGCTCAATAAATTACAGTAAGTCCGCAATAAATTTCTGGAGAGCGGTAAGATATGCTGGTAGGAAATGCGTGTTCACTCGCTGCCTAACCTCCCGCCTGGCCACTTGTAGACCAGATTTTGTGGGCGAGTATATTTTTGAGAAACAGGCACGGATGATAAACCACAGTAATTGCATGTTTGGCTTCATTCTGTGTGTTCCTAGCCGAGAGGAGTACCATATCCCTATTTGTTGGACCATTCCGCGTAA
>NW_008757631.1:0-871 GCF_000715545.1 Opisthorchis viverrini | reverse complement strand
ATGTAAGATTTTTTAAATACAAATTTACACGTTCCATATCATACAAGGCGTGAGTGCCGGTTGTCCGGTTCTGTATGCTCTCGCGAAAGGAAAAATTGTTCCTATGTGCTAACTACTTGGCCTGTTCGTGGGCACGATGGGTGAACAATACCAAATGAACACGTTCTTCATGGATAAGTAGGTGCCACAAATGCGCGCGGTCGGACGCGTGTTTGGCTATAATGTAATGTTTTGAAAGTCTCATGCTAGTGAAGCAGTCAGTGGGTATGATATTGTCGTGAGCAATGTATCACAGACGTTTATTCTAGTAACAGACGCGCCGCGGACACCGTATGGTCTGTCCAGACAATGGCACAAAGTAGGTTCGCTGCTAACCAAATTACTAACACAGATTCTGCCAAGACCTGTGCCGCACGTCCCAGGTTTCCATTCTTACCTCAGACTCACTGACTGCAAATAGCTTACAAAAGGTAAGTGCACACACTATCCAGGGTGATCCGCTTGGACAACCTTCTGAAATACGTCAAGGGTCGCCTGGACAAGCAGGTGCACTGCCCAAACATTCTAGAACATGCCATACAACAGGCATCCCTGCACGCCGAGTGGTCCACGAGGAAGTTTTAGACGAATGGTTCGTACAACAGTGACAGAGGGGCATTCATGTAAAGCAGTGACTATGTTTAAACGTGGCTTGTTGAATGACCAAGTATAACTTCCCCGGTTTTTATGCGGTTTGAGCCGCAGCCTCCAAGGCTACACCACCGTCGTGTTGAAACTAAGGAGGTGAGGTAAATCTAAGTTGCCCAATCCTGGTTCCCTGTGCCAACATGCGAGCGCTCAATGAGATTTGATATCTACGCTGGAAAATGCA
>NW_008757630.1:0-871 GCF_000715545.1 Opisthorchis viverrini | reverse complement strand
GTGGAAATGGCCCAATCGCGCGTTCAGTGACGCTCGTGCATCAAAGCACTCACCTTCAGAGCCTAGCTACCCAATTTCTGAACAAACCTAATCGCCTTGAAAAGGACGTCGCCAATTCTCACAATTCGAATGGTATTCTTGTCACATTAGTGATTTTTCAGGCGTCCTTCTTGAAGATACTGTAGCATGCAAGAACGTGGTCTCCGTCCTTAATCTGTCCACATTTTCTAACTAGACCAGTTAGACGAATAATTATCAAGTCACACGCATGCTCCAGCTGGCACGTCTCTCGGGACGGACGTGTTCGCTCCATGTGAATTCCGTGATAAATGCGTGCGTTACGCTCTATCTGGTCTGTGATAGCAGCTCCCACGGCTTATTAGCAGATTGCATCGGACAGGTTGATTCTTCTGCCGCTATCCTCAAGATGTTGCCTTCAAGATTTTGCACAATGCTGAAACTTTCCAGCTGGAACGCAGCAGCCTTACATTGTTTCGTTACCAACCGGCTTGTTTAGTAGGTGTCAGCACTTGCTTGCAAATAGCCAATGGGGTTGTAATAAAAGGGTTTGACATGCCTTCTGAAATTCACGAAAGGAGTTGATGACATCGACGGTACACAAGTGCATAATCAAAATACACTTCGTAGGTCGTTTGTGACGTGAAATGCGCCATCAGGGGAACTATAACAGGCTCGATTATTGCGTAGTAGACGGACCATAAACGATTGGTCCTCGCTCACCAAAGTACGTCCGATCGATATTCTCCCCGAGAAAGCCGGCAGCTGGCATATATATCTCAATTTACGACTGAGATCCGTTGTATTGAAGGTAAATCAAATGTTGTAGCTGATGCACTTTCACGTATGCAGA
>NW_008757629.1:0-871 GCF_000715545.1 Opisthorchis viverrini | reverse complement strand
GACTGACAGTGGAGAGAAATGAAGTGTTCTGATTCGCATTGGGAACCAATTAGACATACAGTTTTCTGGTTGTTGAAAGGATCGTTCGAGGAGTGGTATGATAGAAATCACTTAGTCTTGCTAGCACGTTACAGAAACCGAGGGCAACTGTTTTTGGTACTGTCTAGTCTTACGATACCGGTCTATCGCAGCAGGGGAGGGGGCGGGTTTGCTGCCAGGACAACGTAACTTATGTAAAACATCTTTCAAACACCTGTCCTTTTATATCATGATGGCCCATTAAACGGATTTGCAACTAGCTGAGCTTCTCCTAGGAGGTGTAAGGCTCAGGCTGTGTGCAAAATACTGCTTGTTGAACGGATATTCGAAATATGTCGCATGATTAGTTGCTTGTATATTGGTTTGTCAAGTCACATGAAAATGCCACAATTAATCTTCGATTAGTTTCTCGAACTACACTACAGTAGTAGCGTTTTGGGCGAAGGCTAACCACAATGACCCCTAGGAGGGTGGTGTCTGTGACTAGTCCACGTGTAACATGCTTTGTGGAGTTCTATGCATATTAACAAGTACAGTAAGCAATTTGCAGTTCAAAACCCGTGCTAATGTTCGAAGTGAGTTCCTGTGACCGATAGGCTACTGCTAGTCAAGTGTACTTGCTGCGAGAGGTTCGTGGTGCTTCCGGCCCATTCATAGCATTGTCTACTCATTCTACTCATCCCTTATCCTTAACTGGATTGACAGTCATCTTCACTTCTCTAGACCTTGCCGAAGTCTGCATTCATATTCACGTAGCCCGTTCAAATCAACTCAGAAAGTTTAGTATAAGCCATTCGCTATTTACTCTATCCTTCGCAAAATCCACTCTTAC
>NW_008757628.1:0-871 GCF_000715545.1 Opisthorchis viverrini | reverse complement strand
GGGAAAATGTAACATTGATTTGCAAAACCTTACATGGTGTTCGAAGGTTTGAATTGAATGGGGAGTTATTCTAATCAATCTGCACCTTCCAGTGACATGTTTTTCGTAGCATTTTATTCAAGTAAGCAAATTTTCAAGGTCATAACCCATCGCGGGTTTCACTTCTTGCCAGTTTACGCGACATAGTATAGGAAGTCGCACTTTAGCATATCTTGGGGTTCTTTGGTGTTTCTGAATAATAAAATAACATCTTAGGATTAGTTAACGCAAATTCCACCGTAGAAGACTGGTCGTAGACGTTTGTTTGCTTTACATTCCTCAGATTTGACAAATGGGATTATTTTGTTCGGCGAACCTGCTCATAACACATTTTCTTCTTGGACCTCATATTACATTAAGTGCAGTAAAGTTAGACAACAACATGAAGTGTGCAGTGGTAATTTGAGGGCCATTTGTGGATGACCCCTTTTCCAGATGTGCATAACTGGCCTGTAGTTAATACAGCGTCACGAGATAGCTCTGGGATCATTCCCACTATGACTATGACGTTCTATAGGTGGTGATCACCATAAAGAGGTCGCCATGATGATGGTAGCTGTTGTCACTCACATGGAATACTTATCATAACTGCTGGGTGCGTGCCTATATGCGACGCTAATTGTGGGACCCCACTTATGTGCGGAAGCCCAATCCAATGAGAAACGACGGCCCCGTGTACTCGTATCTCTACTCGTTTCACTCATCACGAATACTTGTTGTAGCTGCTAGGCCCGCGTCTATGAGCAACGTTGATAATAACACTGCCCATATGCACAGTAACATAATCCGATGGAAAATGAGGTCTTTCTGTGATGAACATGACTGATACTCT
>NW_008757627.1:0-871 GCF_000715545.1 Opisthorchis viverrini | reverse complement strand
TCTTGATCAGTTGGAACGATGTTTAAAGGGCTAAAAAGTGTATGAAGTTAAATAATCCATTGTTGTGGTAAAACAACAATAAAAGGTGGAATGGTGCACACAGACGCATACGGTGCTCTAGTTCTCCATGTGAATTTCAGGCGTAAATCCGCGCAGATATTCCCTAACCAGGTTCAATTTACCAGACATTTTAGGATAATCTTTGTAAAACAACAACACGTCAGTGTAGTCAGATGAGCTACTGATCTTTGCAGCAGACATTTGAAGTTGCAATATGTTGAAGTGGTTCGTTTACAGATGTGCCGTTTCTTGCATGTGGATTGATTTCCACTGAACTTTTACCAGTACTCTGAAATGGAGAAACTGGCGAGATGTATTGATAATTAACGCACCATAGTTTGCCAGAAGAAAATATATTTACCGTAGGTATAGGAGTTCTTTGTTATGAAGTGGTCTTTATGGGTTGAAGGCACGTTCTCAAAGACAGGTGTGCTCTGCGTGAAACACTCGAGAAATGACTGCATTGTCATAAGTTTCACGTTTAATTCATATTACTTTACGCTAGTGAGTAGTGTAGGATAATCAGTAAATTCGCAACGGACTGATACCAATTGAGTGAGTGATCTCCATTTGATTAGTGATTAAAATGGCATCTTAAATGAATACTGATCTTTGGATGAGTTGAGTTAATACGCTATGAACTACTTGGGAGTGACAAATAATGTTCCTACGAGAACAAATTTTACGTGGAACATGTGTAGGAGCATTTTGCCGTAGCAATCGCCCGATGTTCATGCCTGAACACCTACTTGTCCTTTCCGAGGCTCACAGTATTTTCCAGCAATGCACGAATAATGCCCACTGCCATCAC
>NW_008757626.1:0-871 GCF_000715545.1 Opisthorchis viverrini | reverse complement strand
CTCACATCATTTCTTTACATAGTTGTACTATTGGAAAACCACTTCTGTTCACTTAGATAGACGAAATACTCTTGTTAGTTTCGTATATTCCCAGAAAGCAGTTGCCGCGTGCAAGCTTCACAATGTATGTCACAGTAAGTAACAACTTGGAGGAAGTTGCTTCGGACAAATCCGAGTGTCCCCGTAATTTTACGATTTTTCGAATTCGATGAGTAAGCCCGATAAAAATTCACGCTTCATTCCGACAAACATAAGCTTCTTCGGAAACAAACCACGTCTACGTTTATCAACTAATGGTTCCAACAGCGGTTGGTTGTGTGCGCCACCGGGCTCGAGCGCTTCTTCAGATGAACAAGATGGCATAGTTCACCCATGAGGTCGAAAAACTGAGATATAACTAATGCTGATCAATACATTCGCACTGTGAGCTGTATAAGTTCCACCAATATTGATCAGTACAGAGCTGTTGTCCTTTCGGTTCAAACTCTGTCGCTGATAAGATGGACTATTCTATGGAATGTGATGCCCCTTCACAGACGGCCTTTATTAATTAGAACGCGAAAAGCACATTGATCAGAATGAAAATAGGTCACGGTGGTGCGGTCTTAACTTGACCAGGAATGAAAAGCAAAGGTGAGATTTAACGCCGACGATCGCAGCACTTTCGCTAGTCAGTAACCTAGAAAATACGTCTACAGACAGCCCGCATAGGAATAGAAGTCAATAACATGGGTAGTCTGGTAAGGCCGTAGAAAACACGTGGTCTGTATCAGCGGATTCTCTGTGTATTCTACTGCCTACTCTCTCGTCCTCAATAGAAATGCACTCAAGGTGTGAGTTAGCGTAGTCTATTAGTGCACAGGTGGTGATA
>NW_008757625.1:0-871 GCF_000715545.1 Opisthorchis viverrini | reverse complement strand
TTTCAAAAGATCACCTGAGAAGGAGAATAATGTCGCTTGCTCCATGCTGCATTAATCTTTATTAAGCTTGTACATTGTGCTATTAAAAACCAATGAGTAGTTAAACTATTTAGAAATTAATCACTGCTACCACATTCCGGAGATTTCGTTCGAATGGTGCGCATAAATTTAACGTTAAATGTTCAACCTACACATAGGTTTGGGTTTTTCCCCACAAAGCACCCAAACTAACAGTGATGAAATTACATGGATACTTTCACTTCCCATTTGCAGAGCGATTTCACGATGCCAGTGGACGACGCGCCGCAAACCCAGGTTGCAGACGAGACAGACTCGACTCTGATTCTAACGGATCGTATTTCTATGGACCATCATTCGTCCGATACTGATATCTTTGTATATTCAGAAGCACCAAAATGGATTCCAGCATATGGTACAAACGAAACTAATAGTCTCACAAATGTTAGAAGGGATACTGTGACGTCCGTTCAAAGATGATTGTGAATTTCTTAGTCACTGTCTTCCAGCCTATTTGTGCATATCTGGAGAAAAAGCAGGCCATTCCAGATAAGTCGGTTGAGTCGATAATAGTGGACATTTTCACAAAGCGCACTCGTGGTGAATGAATTAGCCACAGAGATGTCAGTTTCACTCCCGCTGTAACTAGGTTTCTGGACTTACTAATTCTTACTCATTTGACGGTGACACGCTGCCCGTGAACACTAGGCTGGATGTTGACCGGCTACAGGTTGCGTTGACCATATTTTCACGCTCCTTCAGGTGTTTGGATAAAACCATATACATACATACATATACATACAATTACGATCCATTCTTCAAAGAGAAATTCGATCCTGTGGATCGATCACTA
>NW_008757624.1:0-871 GCF_000715545.1 Opisthorchis viverrini | reverse complement strand
CAATAAACCATTTGAGATCCGAGGATGTTCGCATTGTCACCTTTGGAATATAAAATCGAACCTAAAAAGTGAAACGCCACTTCTGTAGGGTGTGAATCAACTAGGTTAGGGTGGCTCCATGGGCGATCTAATGAAGCTTTATTGCCGGTTAAAGACCCTTTCTGTCTGGTTGCGTTTTCAAAATTGACTGACAATATTTGCTCGGCTAGCTGTAGCAAGGTTTTGAATCGCTAATAGAAATCCAGCTAGACAACTTTCCTTGCTCCCTATTGTTCTAGGGAATTTAACGAAAAAGTTTGAGCGTTGAGGTGGAATTAGAATTTGCGATGGTAGGATTTGCATATTACCCCTAGCCTAAAACGTTTTGATGACGTATGTAAATGTACAACTTGTAAGAATCTGTGACGTCACACAGACATGGAATCAGACCATAATGAATGCCATCAACTTGGTAGATATCTCTAAAACAAACTGCTATTACGGTGCCCTTTCAGTAATTAATTAAAAGTCCAACGATTATGGTTTTTCGCTTTTGATATAAGCACAAAATAAGACGAAAGGAACTTTTGCACGCCTCATATGGCGCCCGTAATTGTCTTTTAGTAAGGCCATCACCGTAAATATGATGGAACCGAATTGGTTATTTTGCAATAAATTCAATTATAGACAACCCATTAATTATCCAACAAGTGGCTACCTGTTAGCGTGAACAGCCCAAATAAAATTCAACCCATCAAGCGTGTTCTGTACATCGTGTGTAGAGACGGAACTCAAAACTTCAATTTATTTTTCAAACCTGTCATAGAACTGGTCCGCATTTGTTCCTAAACGTTGATCACAGCCAGTCATTCAAAGCATATTCGTCGCAACT